>NC_084556.2:7462500-7482500 GCF_033978685.3 Nerophis lumbriciformis
GCATCAGAAAGTCGTCAACCATCCGCAATCCACCCGATCTCACATTTGATCAGAACCGCATCCGCCCGCCATCCGCCCGCACCCGCCCGTTGTTATATATCTAATATAGACGATGCAAGGCATTAGTGAGGTTATAAAGCTTTTGCCTGTTAAAGAAAGGAGACTGATCCAATGCAGCACAGACATTCGCGTGCCACGCTGTCACGACCCAGACGCACACCAGTGCGCAATCATATGGGAGCCGCGCTGAGCGCACCTCCAAGCGCGTCTCGCTGCCGGCGACGGCCGGGTATATGGGCCCGACGCTCCAGCGCCATCCATTTTCAGGGCTAGTTGATTCGGCAGGTGGGTTGTTACACACTCCTTAGCGGGTTCCAACTTCCATGGCCACCGTCCTAGCTGCTGTCTATATCAACCAGGGTGAGCCCCACCCCTTTCGTGAGCGCACTGCGCGCGGAGTGACCCCTGTTACGCGCCCCCGGCAACAGGGGTGGCGGGCAGGTAAGCTGCGCGGGCGCAGCGCGCGGAGTGACCCCTGTTACGAGCCCCCGGCCACGGGGGTGGCGGGCAGGTAAGCTGCTTACCTGCTGCGCGTGACGACGGCCGCGGCGAAGGCGGACGAGGCGGGGTGTCGGTGCGGTGGGCGCTGTGCGTCGGGCCCTTCTCGCGGATCGCCTCAGCTACGGCTCCCGGTGGGGCCCTCTCGGGGGAAGGGGCCTCGGTCCCGGACCCCGGCGAGGCGTCGGGGGCCTTCTCCGCTCCGTAAAAGTGTCCATCTCTTTTCTTTTTTTTTCTTCTGTTGTGGCATATGCAGCAGGTGCCTGCTCGTTTTTCGTATGTGGGTAACAACATTTAACTATGTATATATATTTCCCAAGGGGTTAGTGCATCTGCCTCACAATACGAAGGTCCTGAGTAGTCTTGGGTTCAATCCCGGGCTCGGGATCTTTCTGTGTGGAGTTTGCATGTTCTCCCCGTGACTGCGTGGGTTCCCTCCGGGTACTCCGGCTTCCTCCCACTTCCAAAGACATGCACCTGGGGATAAGTTGATTGGCAACACTAAATTGGCCCTAGTGTGTGAATGTGAGTGTGAATGTTGTCTGTCTATCTGTGTTGGCCCTGCGATGAGGTGGCGACTTGTCCAGGGTGTACCCCGCCTTCCGCCCGATTGTAGCTGAGATAGGCTCCAGCGCCCCCCGCGACCCCAAAGGGAATAAGCGGTAGAAAATGGATGGGATGGATGGATGGTTTAACTGCCACCCGCCTGAATCTATTTAAAATCTAATTTTTTTTAATTTCAACCGCCCGACCCGACCCGACCCGACCCGACCCGCGGATAAAATCAAATTTTTTTAAATTTCATCCGCCCGATCCGCGGATAATCCGCGGACTCCGCGGTTGTGCCCGCACACCGCGCATCTCTAATATATATATATATATATATATATATATATATATATATATATATATATATATATATATATATATATATATATATATATATATATATATATACATATATATATATATATATATATATATAAAATATTTTTTTTAAACATATTTTGTATACTATACAGAAAATTACAAATATTATGTTTATCATATACATTTTGTCAAATTAATTATCTTAATTTTATTTTTAGGTGCACCGCCATCTTTGAAGGTCCATGATTTATTTCATTAGCAGTGTTGACAAAAATATAAACCGGATGTCTTTATTTACATTGATTGGATCGGTAGTTGGTAAACATCTTGTTTTGCACATTACCACCACCTACTGGACTGGAGTGGAACTGCAACTTCAGGACAGTGACTTTTTAATTCATTTTTGTTTATTCACTCTTACATCCCCTGTGACTCCAAGTCGTCATGACAACTAGTCAGAACTGTTTGTTCTTGTTTATACTGATTCTAAGACCTGAGACTTAGCAGTTCAAGTCGGCCCGCATTGTTTGCTCCATCTAATAACCCCGCATTGCAAGCCAAGTCTCCTTGAAAATGAGTTTGTTAACGAGCACGAACAGTTGCACGCGGTGTCACTTGAGGTAACGCAAAGCAGTTTGGCAAGACTTGCACTCAGGTGACTGGGAGGATCCTAATCCAGCATCTATTTCAAGCTTAATTGCAGTAAATGACACATAATTACTTCGACTAGTTTGCAGTGCTGTTGTGCACGTACTTCCAAGGCATTTGTCAGTCGGTTAAAATGTTTTTACGAGAAAGAACATGCACAGAACAAGTACAGCTGAGTGGTATGCCCTCAAATACCAGATTGAAGTGTGGGAACATGTCTGTAGAAACGCTCAAACACACATGATGTGACTTTTTGTATGGTTGATGATGTTGCGACGCTATTAAACTGAGATTCCCAAACATTGTAAACTTTCGACTAAAACACATCATGTATGGCCAAAAGCAATCAATATATATTGTCCTTAGTGTTGTACGGTATACCGGTATTAGTATAGTACCGCGATACTAATGAATCATATTCGGTACTATACCGCCTCTGAAAAGAACCAGTCCGCCACAGGAGACACATTTTTTAAGCTTCTCAGGTGGAATTCTTTCCCATTCTTGCTTGATGTACAGCTTAAGTTGTTCAACAGTTCGGGGGTCTCTGTTGTGGTATTTTAGGCTTCATAATGCGCCACACATTTTCAATGGGAGACAGGTCTGGACTACAGGCAGGCCAGTCTAGTACCCACACTCTTTTACTATGAAGCCACGTTGATGTAACACCTGGCTTGGCATTGTCTTGCTGAAATAAGCAGGGGCGTCCATGGTAACGTTGCTTGGATGGCAACATATGTTCCTCCAAAACCTGTATGTACCTTTCAGCATTAATGGCGCCTTCACAGATGTGTAAGTTACCCATGTCTTGGGCACTAATACACCCCCATACCATCACAAATGCTGGCTTTTGAACTTTGCGCCTATAACAGTCCGGATGGTTCTTTTCCTCTTTGGTCCGGAGGACACTACGTCCACAGTTTCCAAAAACAATTTGAAATGTGGACTCGTCAGACCACAGAACTCTTTTCCATCTTAGATGAGCTCAGGCCCAGCAAAGCCGACGGCGTTTCTGGGTGTTGTTGATAAACGGTTTTCGCCTTGCATAGGAGGGTTTTAACTTACACTTACAGATGTAGCGACCAACTGTAGTTACTGACAGTGGGTTTCTGAAGTGTTCCTGAGCCCATGTGGTGATATCCTTTACACATTGATGTCGCTTCTTGATGCAGTACAGCCTGAGGGATCGAAGGTCACGGGCTTAGCTGCTTACGTGCAGTGATTTCTCCAGATTCTCTGAACCCTTTGATGATATTACGGAGCGTAGATGGTGAAATCCCTAAATTCCTTACAATAGCTGGTTGAGAAAGGTTTTTCTTAAACTGTTCAACAATTTGCTCACGCATTTGTGGACAAAGTGGTGACACTCGCCCCATCCTTGTTTGTGAATGACTGAGCATTTCATGGAATCTACTTTTATACCCAATCATGGCACCCACCTGTTCCCAATTTGCCTGTTCACCTGTGGGATGTTCCAAATAAGTGTTTGATGAGCATTCCTCAACTTTATCAGTATTTATTGCCACCTTTCCCAACTTCTTTGTCACGTGTTGCTGGCATCAAATTCTAAAGTTAATGATTATTTGCAAAAAAAAAAAATGTTTATCAGTTTGAACATCAAATATGTTGTCTTTGTAGCAAATTCAACTGAATATGGGTTGAAAATGATTTGCAAATCATTGTATTCCGTTTATATTTACATCTAACACCATTTCTCAACTCATATGGAAACGGGGTTTGGACAACCAGACAATGTGTGTAGACAGAAAAGGGGGAACGGACGCATTTTGGCTTAAAAACTAAAGATAAAGGTGAAGTTATAACACTGAAACGCCCTCAGGAAGAGGTGCTTTAAGACATGGCTAGCAAACTAGCCATGTCTTAAAGTCCAGCCGCAGTCTGCAGTGTTGTAACTACTTCTAAATCACTAATCGTGGTCTCCATGGCGACAAATAAAGTAAGTTTCTTACAAGTATCATCCCTGCAGGACGAGGAATAGCTAAACATGCTTCACTACACACCGTAGCTCACCGGCGTCACAATGTAAACAAACGCCATTGGTGGATACACACCTAAAATTCACTGTAATGATACCAAGTACAGGAGCGATACTACTATGATTACATCGATATTTTTTTGGTGTCACAACATCTTCTTTCGTTTAAAAAAAAAAAAAGTTTATGTTTATAATCTCAGGAAATATGTCCCTGGACACACGAGGACTTTGAATATGACCAATGTATGATCCTGTAACGACTTGGTGTCGGATTGATACCCAAATTTGTGGTATCATCCAAAACAAATGTAAAGTATCAAACAACAGAAGAATAAGTGATTATTACATTTTAACAGAAGTGTAGACAGAACATGTTAGAAGAGAAAATAAGCAGATATTAACAGTAAATGAACAAGTAGATTAATAATTCATTTTCTACCGCTTGTCCTTAATAATTTTGACAAAATGATAGAATGTAAAATGACACAATATGTTACTGCATATGTCAGCAGACTAATTGGGAGCCTTTGTTTGCCTACTTACTACTAAAAGACAAGTTGCAGTAAGAAACATATGTTTAATGTACCCTAAGAGTTTTTGTTAAAATAAAGCTAATAATGCCATTTTTTGTGGTCCCCTTTATTTAGAAAAGTATCGAAAAGTACCGAAAAGTATCAAAATAATTTTGGTACCGGTACCGGTACCAAAATATTGGTATCGGGACAACACTAATTGCCCTGTCCTCATTTTTTCACATAACTGTTCATAATCATTCGACAAATGGTGAAAAACTTGCTAAGTCCCACCCCCTTTTGCTTGATGGCAGTCTTATTTCAAATTTTATTAACGGATCTCACTTAAACTTTACACGCATGTTCTTGTCGGTCCTCAAAAGGTATGTGTTGATATCGTGGCGTTTTGTGAGAAATGTCAAGTTAATCTCACTTTCAGGCATACTTGCCAACCCTCCCGGATTTTCCGGGAGACTCCCGAAATTCAGCGCCTCTCCCGAAAATCTCCCGGGACAAATTATCTCCCGAAAATCTCCCGAAATTCAGGCGGACTCCGCGGTGTGCCTGCCCAATGACGTTATAACTGTAGAATGATCGAGGGCGAGTTCTTAGTTCCTTATGTGGGTTTATTGTTAGGCAGTTTCATTAACGTCCTCCCAGCGCGGTAACAACACACAACAACAGCAGTCACGTTTTGGTCTGCCGTAAAGCAGTTCGTCTGCCGTAAACAGCAATGTTGTGACACTCTTAAACAGGACAATACTGCCATCTAGTGCATTTGATGAAAGCACTTTTGTGCGTGCCACACAGCAATGCATTATCAGAGAGGGCGTTCAGCATGGTTAGAAAAATAGTGACAGAGAATAGAACAAGGATGGACAATTCAACCCTTAACTCAACAAGTATATGTGTAAATAAATGAACACTGAAATTCAAGTATTTCTTATATATATATATATATATATATATATATATATATATATATATATATATATATATATATATATATATATATATATATATATACAATAAAATAAATATATATTATAGCTAGAATTCACTGAAAGTCAAGTATTTCTTATATATATATATATATATACATATATATATATATATATATATATATATATATATATATTTTATATATATATTTTATATATATATATATATATATATATATATATATATATATATATATATATATATATATATATATATATATATATATATGAAATACTTGACTTGGTGAATTCTAGCTGTAAATATACTCCTCCCCTCTTAGCCACGCCCCCAAAAAAACATTGACCTAATTTAGTTGAAACTAGCTTTTTTTTGTTGTTGTTTTTTTTTGTCCTGTCCAGCTCCTCGGGCAAATCCTATTGTTGATGTAGATGCCCAAAGTAGCTTTTTAAAACCCATGTAAAAATCTTAGTAAGGTTTTTGTATGGAGCAGGTAATGTTTATAACATTTTTTGTAGAAAAAACTTTAATCCAGTTTTTTTCCCCTGATAATTGATTAATGGGAGTATCATTAGTGGATAATAATTATCATCATTTATTAAAAGTATAATTGTAAGATCGTTCTAGGAGTTAAACCTCCCCTGTCTTTAAAAACTAGTGACATTTTGAACTTTAATCAAGGTTCCTTGAATGCATCACAATTATGTGCTTTCAAATAGATGCATCATACTTTTTTCCTTTCCTCTATCACTTCATCCCGGTTCTTAAAAATGAACTTTGACGGCGTTATGACGTCTGTGTTGAGCAAAATGTAACTTTTATGACGTCATATTTTATAATTGACAGTTAAATGAAAGTAAACAAATGTTCAATCTTTACAAAAGCTCATGTGGCCCCTAGTGGTTGTGGCACAAAAACAACCGCATGGAGTTTAAATGTTGAGTCTTCCCTGGGGCCCCTTTTTGCGTGACTAAGTACACGTAAAATGTCAATCAATAAATTTTTACGAAAATCTATTCCTCGCCACTTCCTGCTCCGGTTTGAATAAGAACATATTGGAAAACACCCCTGACTGTCACGATGCCACCGCATGGTTGCGGTAGTTGTGACCCCAGGATGCAGAGACAGAAGACAGCAGGTGAAAGTGTATTTCATACACAAGAAACAAAAACTAATTCAGCAACCAAAAACTAGTGCAATGACGAAGTGCACAAAGAAAGCTTCCGACCATCTGAAAACAAACACAAGGAATGATTCAGCAACAAAAAGCAAGTCCAGCTGAAATAGAAACCCTCTTGATCAGTGATCAGTTACAGGTTAGTCCACCGATCACCAATCAAGAGCAGGGTCCTTATGTAACAAGCTTGCTAACAAGATTGAGGCAAGAACACAAAATTCACTTTTTCCCCCCAATGCATTTAATGCAATGGTTCTTAACCTTGTTGGAGGTACCGAACCCCACCATCATATGCGCATTTTACTTCTTTAGTGAAAAATAATTTTTTTTTTTTTTTTTTCAAATTCAAGACAAAGTTATATGTTTTTGGTAACACTTTAGTATGGGGAACATATTCTAAGTCAGTGGTTCTTAACCTTTTTTCAGTGATGTACCCCCTGTGAAATTTGTTTTAATTCAAGTACCCTCTAATCAGAGCAAAGCATTTTTGGTTGAAAATAAGAGATAAAGAAGTAAAATACAGCACTATGTCATCAGTTTCTGATTTATTAAATTGTATAACAGTGCAAAATATTGCTCATTTGTAGTGGTCTTTCTTGAACTATTTGGAAAAAAAAGATAGGTTTTTATTTATATTTATAAAGGATTTTTGAATTGTTGCTATTTTTAGAATATTAAAAAAAAATCTCACGTACCCCTTGGCATACCTTCAAGTACCCCCAGGGGTACGCGTACCCCCATTTGAGAACCACTGTTCTAAGTAACAAAGACTTAATTTAGAGTCATTTGGTTAGGGTTAGGGTTAGAGGGTTAGGGCCAGGGTTAGAGGGTTAGGGTTATAATAAGGCTATGCCGAATAAGGCATTAATAAGTACTTAATAATGACTAGTTAAGAGCCATTTGCATGTTAATAAGCAACTAATTAATGGTGAATATATTCCCCATACTAAAGTGTTACCATGTTTTCAAAATGAACCGAGCATGAACATCACCTTGTTCAAACAACAAAACCAACACAGTGCATAAACTCACAACGAATTACACACCTGCAAATCAGTCAGCTGTTGCCGTATCCGTAGTTGATTTGATTTGATTTGATTTATTTACATGATGAGTTGGGTGTGTTTTGACCTCTGCCGAACCCCTGAGCCCGAATCACCGAACCCCTAGGGTTCGATCGAACCCAGGTTAAGAACCACTCATTTAATGCTTTGAGTTCATATTTGTCAGAACATATATTCATTTATCTTGGTGGATGTCACGTATACGGCTGCTACCCCAAGAAGCTCTCCTGGGTTATAATAATAAATTGAGGAATCAAACAAGAGTCAAAGTCTTTTATTTCCTTTATGATATGCTGGCATGTTGTTAGAATAATTATTTATATATTATAACACAGCTCTTATGCTTAAGGGCCGTTGCTATAGTTATTATCAATTGTGCTGAAATTGTATTTTTCTTTGTCCGTGCAAAGCTGGCAATCCAAAAGATTGCAAGCCAGTCTCGTATCAGTGTTTGTTTCCAGAATCGGCCTGCTGACTGCCAAGGCCGAACATCGAGTACCGTGACGCAGACAGAGCAGAGACAAGGCAATATCACGACTGTCAGCACATTTGCATTTTTGTATAATCATATATTGTGTCTAACTGGAGCTGTCGAGATTACCCCCATTCCCTCGGCGACAGCTTCAGTGATGTAACCAGGGACCTCCCAAATAAATAGAGGAAGCACGTGGGCTGGACTTTTAGAACATAGTTTGGATCTGTAACTACAGTACAGCCTCAAAAACGTGTATCCTCAATTGAGCCAAATTTAACTCTGTCTCTGCATGATTCCTTGCTTCTCGTCTGTTTAATGGATGTCATCAGTGTTTGAACCTGACAATGTTTACTTAAAAAAAAAGCAAGGTTACATAATTTATTTCGCTGGCTTAATTTGACTCGACACGGGAAGCTCACAGGCCTATAAGTGGTAACGTTGCTTGGATGGCAACATATGTTGCTCCAAAACCTGTATGTACCTTTCAACATTAATGGCGCCTTCACAGATGTGTAAGTTACCCATGTCTTGGGCACTAATACACCCCCATACCATCACAGATGCTGGCTTTTCAACTTTGCGCCTATAACAATCCGGATGGTTCTCTTCCTCTTTGGTCCGGAGGACACGACGTCCACAGTTTCCAAAAACAATTTGAAATGTGGACTCGTCAGACCACAGAACACTTTTCCACTTTGTATCAGTTCATCTTAGATGAGCTCAGGCCCAGCAAAGACGACGGCGTTTCTGGGTGTTGTTGATAAACGGTTTTCGCCTTGCATAGGAGAGTTTTAACTTGCACTTACAGATGTAGCGACCAACTGTCGTTACTGACAGTGGGTTTCTGAAGTGTTCCTGAGCCCATGTGGTGATATCCTTTACATACTGATGTCGCTTGTTGATGCAGTACAGCCTGCTTACGTGCAGTGATTTCTCCAGATTCTCTGAACCTTTTGATGATATTACGGACCGTAGATGGTGAAATCCCTAAATTCCTTGCAATACATGGTTGAGAAAGGTTTTTCTTAAACTGTTCAACAATTTGCTCACGCATTTGTTGACAAAGTGGTGACCCTCGCCCCATCCTTGTTTGTGAATGACTGAGCATTTAATGGAATCTACTTTTATACCCAATCATGGCACCCACCTGTTCCCAATTTGCCTGTTCACCTGTGGGATGTTCCAAATAAGTGTTTGATGAGCATTCCTCAACTTTATCAGTATTTATTGCCACCTTTCCCAACTTCTTTGTCACGTGTTGCTGGCATCAAATCCTAAAGTTAATGATTATTTGCAAAAAAAAAAAATGTTTATCAGTTTGAACATCAAATATGTTGTCTTTGTAGCATATTCAACTGAATATGGGTATAAAATGATTTGCAAATCATTGTATTCCGTTTATATTTACATCTAACACAATTTCCCAACTCATATGGAAACAGGGTTTGTAGTAGGAAACCCAACTGTTGTTACATAAGAGCATCAAGGGTTGGAATTGGGGGTTAAATCACCAAAAATGTATTCCCGGGCGCGGCCACCGCTGCTACTCACTGCTCCCCTCACCTCCCAGGAGGTGATGGCTCAAATGCAGAGGATACTCTCACCACACCTCGTGTGTGTGTGACAATCATTGGTACTTTAACATTAACATTAACTCCAAGTGAGGGAAAACAGCGCTCAGAGGCGGACAGAATAAAGACAACAGGGAGTCAAAATGACAAGTTAGAGCGCGAGACAGGAATTAAAACACCAAACATACCACACAAAACCAAAAAAAAAGGTATGACCTGAGGTTACAGGTCATGACCAATGTTCCCTCTAATTTTTCCTGTGTGTGAGCAAACGCAAAAACTCCCTGAGCATTGAGTGGAGCCCATGTGAGCAACATCAGACGTGCACACTGTGGCTACACCAGCAGCACACCTGTCCCAAACCTGACTAAATAACAAGTTCAATCTCCATCCATTTGCTACTGCTTGTCCCTTTCGGGGTCGCGGGTGGTGCTGGAGCCTATCTCAGCTGCGTTCGGGCGGAAGGCGGGGTACACCCTGGACAAGTCCCCACCTCATCGCAGGGCCAACACAGATAGACAGACAACATTCTCTTATTATTATAATCAAATGACAGCAGTCATTTCCATGAGGTTATTTTCTAATATAAGTGTTTAGGCCCACTTACAATGACAATAACAAAAAATATTGTTTTTCATGAACTGTGTACTTGTATTGTTTGTCTGGGTGGAGGTCCTGCTTTGGAAATCATTTGTACCCCTTTCAGACATTGCATTTAGTTCCCATTAAAACATTCACATGTTGCACAATGAGATGTAAGCAGGGGATCATGTGTACATTCCTGCAACTTCCTGTTTGTAAAAAATATATATTTATTAGTATTTATTTAATATATTAACAGCATTTCATGATTAATATTTATAAATTAAGATTCCTAATAAATGACGTTAGAATAAGCACACATTTGATTGGTAAATCATAGTGTAACGACCTGGAATTACACTTTATGTGTGGTGTTGGAGTTGTCCGACTTTTTGTGTGGCTGTAAACGCATCACTGGCTAAGTGCCATATGTGTTGGCGCAAGTGAGAAAAAGCAAGCGGCTGTTGTTGATATAACAAAGTTGCTTTTGTTCTGGTTTGTACTGCAGAAAATGACCAGTTTTGCTAGATATCATTTTTTTTACTAATGTTTTGGTGATGTGTTTATGGCCGACAATAAGAATTCATGTCCTCAAAGCGTCTCGACAGACGTTACGATATTTGAACAATGATGACGGAAACTGTTTTCTCTGTCGTGTCCGTGTCGTGTCGAAAATTGTTATGCGCTTATTTCAATCAATCAATGTTTATTTATATAGCCCTAAATCACAAGTGTCTCATTTTAATATTTGATTTTGTGCGCGGCATAGATTTGCCGTGCGCAGAGGACGCTTGAGCAGTGCGCAATTGCACAGGCGCGCACCTTAGAGGGAACATTGGTTATGACACCAACAGTCTCATCCTTGCGTAGCATCAAATTCACACTACTACACAGTACACACTAACTGATTACGATACAAATAATTCCTTCATATTGTAGTAATAGTGACAGAGCAGGAAAGGGCTAGGAATAACTCCACGTAAAGCATCCTGTCATTTATTATTTTACAAGCTATATTTGGTTGTCACACCTCTGCGGATCGGGCGGATGAAATTAAAAAAAAATTAGATTTTATCCGCGGGTCGGGTCGGGTCGGTGGTTGAAATAAAAAAAAATTAGATTTTAAATAGATTCAGGCGGGTGGCAGTTAAACCAATTCGGAAATATATATACATAGTTAAATGTTGTTACCCACATACGAAAAACGAGCAGGCACCTGCAGCATATGCCACAACAGAAGAAAAAAAAAAAGAAAAGAGATGGACACTTTTACGGAGCGGAGAAGGGACGCCTCGCCGGGGTCCGGGACCGAGGCCCCTTCCCCCGAGAGGGCCCCACCGGGAGCCGTAGCTGAGGCGATCCGCGAGAAGGGCCCGACGCACGTCCAGGGTCACCACCGCGCCCACCGCACCGACACCCCGCCTCGTCCGCCTTCGCCGCGGCCGGCGTCACGCGCAGCAGGTAAGCAGCTTACCTGCCCGCCACCCCCGTGGCCGGGGGATCGTAACAGGGGTCACTCCGCGCGCTCCGCCCGCGCAGCTTACCTGCCCGCCACCCCTGTTGCCGGGGGCGCGTAACAGGGGTCACTCCGCGCGCAGTGCGCTCACAAAAGGGGTGGGGCTCACCCTGGTTGATATAGACAGCAGCTAGGACGGTGGCCATGGAAGTCGGAACCCGCTAAGGAGTGTGTAACAACCCACCTGCCGAATCAACTAGCCCTGAAAATGGATGGCGCTGGAGCGTCGGGCCCATATACCCGGCCGTCGCCGGCAGCGAGACGCGCTTGGAGGTGCGCTCAGCGCGGCTCCCATATGATTGCGCACTGGTGTGCGTCTGGGTCGTGACAGCGTGGCACGCGAATGTCTGTGCTGCATTGGATCAGTCTCCTTTCTTTAACAGGCAAAAGCTTTATAACCTCACTAATGCCTTGCATCGTCTATATTAGATATATAACAACGGGCGGGTGCGGGCGGATGCGGTTCTGATCGGGTAGATTGCGGATGGTTGACGACTTTCTGATGCGGTTGCGGATGAAATAATTGCCTATCCGCGCATCTCTAATACACACACTTTTGTTTGCATTTTACACTTTTCTCAACTTTTCTTTAAAAGCCTAACCAGGGACAAGCGTTGTAAATTAGCCTGTGGCTAGACTTTAAACTGTTTTTGACTTTTTTAATTGTTTTTCACTTTTTAACTCCTTTTTATCTACCAAATTGTTCTTAAGATAATTTGTATTTTGCCTCTGTTTTAAATGTTATTTTTTAGTCTGTCCTTTGTCTGTATTTCTTTGTGGTGTACAGCCCTTTGTTCTTCAACTGTGGTTGTTTTTAAAGGGCTTTATAAAAAAATAAAGTTGGTATGGTATGGTAGACGTCTTATGTACTTTGACATCGGTTACCTGTGGGTAGCAATGTTTCATTGTACTGTCCCTGTCAAATAAATACATAAATAAAAAATAAAAATGTAAACAGAGAATGTAATGCTTCATGGACTGATTAATTTGCTTTTACTGTTGACAAGGTTGGTTCAGCTGTGTGCTGAAAATGTGGGGAGGATAAAGCCAACAACAAAAAAATGAAATGTTGAAAGTCATTTCCAGAAAAATAACCACACAGCATTCGCGGAAAAAAGAAAAAGAAGAGCAGTTTCGGAACTGCCGTGGAAGACTGATCAGCGCCAAAATACTTGGTGAGTTGTTTTCTGTCTAGTGTTTGATTTCATAAATGCTATATAAATAACAATTAGTGGTGTTATTGCCATTTTAGGGATCAAACAGAGTTTGTAGGTAGGTTTTATTTGGTGACAAATGGGCTCAAACGGCCGACCCCTGGGCTTAGAGAAAGGCAAGACACAAGCACATGATGTAAACGTATCGGCACTATTTGTAACGTGATTTTAGCCCAATGTTTTTACGCAACTGGAGAGGGGGGGGGAAACAGTTTCAGAAACTACGAAATCCAGCCAACCTAACACCAAATACAGCCGACTGCCGTACCATTCAAGGATCGGTACAACTCGGCCGGACATGTTTCACATTTGGCCCGATGACCCGTTTCCAGGTTGCGTTTGCCTGGTAGAGATGTGACTTTTGTGAACAAGTCGAGTCTTTTGAACGGCTGTTTTGAACCTGTAGTAAAGTGACTTACTCCTTATAACGCTCAACTCGAACTTTTAATGAAGCCCAGCACCAGAGGTGGGTAGAGTAGCCAGAAATTGTACTCAAGTAAGAGTACTGTTACTTTAGAGATTTATTACTCAAGTAAAAGTAAGGAGTAGTCACCCAAATATTTACTTCAATCAATCAATCAATCTTTATTTATATAGCCCTAAATCACAAGTGTCTCAAAGGGCTGCACAAGCCACAACGACATCCTCGGTACAAAGCCCACATACGGGCAAGGAAAAACTCACCCCAGTGGGACGTCGATGTGAATGACTATGAGAAACCTTGGAGAGGACCGCATATGTGGGTAACCCCCCCCCTCTAGGGGAGACCGAAAGCAATGGATGTCGAGTGGGTCTGACATAATATTGTGAGAGTCCAGTCCATAGTGGATCCAACATAATAGTAAGAGTCCAGTCCATAGTGGGGCCAGCAGGACACCATCCCGAGCGGAGACGGGTCAGCAGCGTAGAGATGTTCCCAGCCGATGCACAGGCGAGCGGTCCACCCCGGGTCCCGACTCTGGACAGCCAGCACTTCATCCATGGCCACCGGACCTGTGCCCCCCCCCCCCCTCAAGGAAAAGGGGAGCAGAGGAGAAAAGAAAAGAAACGGCAGATCAACTGGTCCAACAGGGGGGCTATTTAAAGGCTAGAGTATACAAATGAGTTTTAAGATGGGACTTAAATGCTTCTACTGAGGTAGCATCTCTAATTGTTACCGGGAGGGCATTCCATAGTACTGGAGCCCGAATAGAAAACGCTCTATAGCCCGCAGACTTTTTTTGGGCTCTGGGAATCACTAATAAGCCGGAGTTCTTTGAACGCAGATTTCTTGCCGGGACATATGGTACAATGCAATCGACAAGATAGGACGGAGCTAGACCGTGTAGTATTTTATACGTAAGTAGTAAAACCTTAAAGTCACTTCTTAAGTGCACAGGAAGCCAGTGCAGGTGAGCCAGTATAGGCGTAATATGATCAAACTTTCTTGTTCTTGTCAAAAGTCTAGCAGCCGCATTTTGTACCAACTGTAATTTTCTAATGCTAGACATAGGGAGACCCGAAAATAATACGTTACAGTAGTCGAGACGAGACGTAACGAACGCATGAATAATGATCTCAGCGTCGCTAGTGGATAAAATAGAACGAATTTTAGCGATATTACGGAGATGAAAGAAGGCCGTTTTAGTAACACTCTTAATGTGTGATTCAAACGAGAGAGTTGGGTGGAAGATAATACCCAGATTCTTTACTGATTCGCCTTGTGTAATTGTTTGGTTGTCAAATGTTAAGGTGGTATTATTAAATAAATGTCGGTGTTTAGCAGGACCGATAATCAGCATTTCCGTTTTCTTGGCGTTGAGTTGCAAGAAGTTAGCGGACATCCAATGTTTAATTTCATTAAGACACGCCTCCAGCTGACTACAATCCGGCGTGTTGGTCAGCCTTAGGGGCATGTAGAGTTGGGTGTCATCAGCATAGCAATGAAAGCTAACACCGTATTTGCGTATGATGTCGCCTAGCGGCAGCATGTAAATACTAAAGAGTGCAGGGCCAAGAACCGAACCCTGAGGAACTCCGCACGTTACCTTAACATAGTCAGAGGTCACATTATTATGGGAGACGCATTGCATCCTGTCAGTAAGACAGGATGCAATGCTTTACTTGAGTAAAAGTAAAAAGTATGTTGTGAAAAAACTACTCAAGTACTGAGTAACTGATGAGTAACATACACACACACACACACACACACATATATATATATATATATATATATATATATATATATATATATATATATATATATACTGTATATATATATATATATATATATATATATATATATACACATACATATACATTGATATATACAGTATATAATTTATATGTATTTATTTTTGCTGTTTTTGTTTACATGTTAAAGGTGTTTTAATGAATATACATGCATGTTTTACATATAGATTCC
This sequence comes from Nerophis lumbriciformis, assembly GCF_033978685.3. NCBI lineage: Eukaryota > Metazoa > Chordata > Actinopteri > Syngnathiformes > Syngnathidae > Nerophis > Nerophis lumbriciformis. The sequence goes on from NC_084556.2 coordinate 7,478,048, forward strand.
TTTCTTTCATGAAGACTAGAATATAAGTTGGTGTATTACCTGATTCTGATGACTTGCGTTGATTGTAATCAGACAGTTGTGATTATAACGTCCACGTTTTCAAATGGAGGAGAAGAAAAGTCCCTCCTTTCTGTCTAATACCACATGAAAGTGGTGGGTTTTTGGCATCTTATTTGTCCAGCTTCCATATTCGTTTTTATACACTTTACAAGAAATATCTTGGCGTCAAACTCCGTAGCTTGCTAGCTTGTTTGCACTGGCTTTCGGAGACTCTTGTTTTGAAAGCGCAGGCGCGATGGAGCGGCACTTTTATTGTGAAGACAGGAACGTCCTCATGTGCGGTCAGTCTTTAGGCTTTTGACGGGATGTACGGTTGAAATAAAAAAGTATCTTTTTTCCTTCACACTTTTGATTGATTGATTGGAACTTTTATGATTAGATTGCACAGTACAGTACATATTCCGTACAATTGACCACTAAATGGTAACACCCCAATAAGTTTTTCAACTTGTTTAAGTCAGGTCATGTGACCACCTGGCTCTGTTTGATTGGTCCAACGTCACCAGTGACTGCATCTGATTGGTGGAACGAAGTGAAACGTCACCAGTAAGGCAGGCACTTTGAAGGTCTGTCTGACAGACCAAAACAAACAAAGCGTGCATTAACAGATCGATAAAAATTAGTAGCGAGTAGCGAGCTGAATGTAGATAAAAGTAGCGGAGTAAAAGTACCGTTCCTTCTCTATAAATATACTTAAGTAAAAGTAAAAGTATGTTGCATTAAAACTACTCTTAGAAGTACAATTTATCCCAAAAGTTACTCAAGTAGATGTAACGGAGTAAATGTAGCGCGTTACTACCCACCTCTGCCCAGCACACAGGTACATTATACACAGCCGTTAGCTCTACTGCTGTCAAAACACCACTGAACCGCTAGTGGTGGTCACGGTGCAGCCTGATCAAAAATGCCACATTAACACATACTTGCCAACCCTCCCGAATTTTACGGGAGACTCCCGAAATTCAGCGTCTCCCTCGAAAACCTCCCGGGACAAATATTCTCCCGACAATATCCCGATTTTCAGCCAGCGCTGGAGGCCACGCCCCCTCCAGTTCCTTGCGGACCTGAGTGAGGACAGCCTTTTTTCACAACGGGAGGACAACAGGGTGACAAGAACTAAATCATCCATACTAGAGACAAATTGTATTATTATGTTTATCTTACCTAAAAATAAATATATTTATAAATTAAAAAAAAAAAAAAAAACTAAATAAATGTTTACTATATTTTGCTAAAAACATCAAAATTAATTGTATTTTTATTTGTATTTTTTCTGACTCCTTATTACATCCAGCCATAGAATTAAAATAAACATATTTGAAATAATTCATTTTAAATGATCATAATAATTCATTTAAAATGACCATATTTAATTATTAAAATAATTGCTTGTTTATCAACAACTTTGGAAATTTTATTCATTACATTTTGAAGCTCTCAGAAGCCAAGTTATGTTATATTTCTTAATATTTATTTATGCAAGTTTGAAGTATCAATTATCTAAACACAGTTTTGTTTGCATATTTTCATACATATATATATATATATATATATATATATATATATATATCCATCCATCCATTTCCTACCGCTTATTCCCTTTTGGGGTCGCGGGGGCGCTGGAGCCTATCTCAGCTACAATCGGGCGGAAGGCGGGGTACACCCTGGACAAGTCGCCACCTCATCGCAGGGCCAACACAGATAGACAGACAACATTCACACTCACATCCACACACTAGGGCCAATTTAGTGTTGCCAATCAACTTATCCCCAGGTGCATGTCTTTGGAAGTGGGAGGAAGCCGGAGTACCCGGAGGGAACCCACGCAGTCACGGGGAGGACATGCAAACTCCACACAGAAAGATCCCGAGCCCGGGATTGAACCCCAGACTACTCAGGACCTTCGTATTGTGAGGCAGATGCACTAACCCCTCTGCCACCGTGAAGCCCCATATATATATATATATATATATATATATGTATGAAATACTTGACTTGGTGAATTCTAACTGTCAATATACTCCTCCCCTCTTAACCACGCCCCCCACCCCCGACTACGCCCCCCTCTGTCCTGTTTCCCCCACCTCCCGAAATCGGAGGTCTCAAGGTTGGCAAGTATGCATTAACATTACAACATTCCCTCCACCCATAGTCCAGTCAAATATTCATAGTCCCCTCTTAGTGTAATACTCAACCCCCAGAAATCACGGAGTCTGTGTAAGAACAGAGTCCTTGAGATATGAGCGGTGCCCCTGACTCCCACTTCTGCATCCTGAGCTTGATCACCTGGTTCCTGCTCATCTGGTTCCTGATTAACTAGTTCCTGATCAACTGGTTCCTGATCAAGTGCTCCTGGTGGTGCTGAATAGAAATCCTCTGGAAAACTGTCCTCGGATGTGTCATGAAGAGTTTCCTTCTGATCATAACGTGGACGGATCTGATCCTGATGTCTTCTCACCAGCTTGCCATCTTGAGTTTTTGCTGTCCAAGACACTGGACCAGTCCTCTCCACGAGTCTCGCTTGGATCCATTTATGGCCCGCATATCCTCGTATGTATACGGCCTCACAGTCTGTGAACACTCGGTCCCTGGCCCTTTTGTCATGGTTCTGTTTTTGTTTTGCCTGGTTTGAGCCCACTTTGTCTGACAGTGCTGGCCGGACCATGTCCAGCTGCGTTCGCAATCTCCTGTTCATGAGCAGCTCCGCAGGCGTGGTGCCGGTTGTAGTCTGAGGGGTTGATCTGTATTCAAACAGGAACCTAGACACCTTTAATTTTACACTTCCCTCCCCCATCTTCTTGATGGCTTCCTTGAAGACCCGTACAGGGCGCTCCGCACAGCCCTTTGAGGATGGGTGGTATGTTATGTTATGTTATGTTATTTTCATTTATTATGCGCCCCCCAACCAACTGTTACATCAGCCCAAGAAACAAAAAAAAACAGAAACAGAGACTGCGACACACAAAGGAATCTAAACTAAACATTTAAGACTCACAATGAACACATAAATCAAAAGTCATCTGCGGTAAAGAGGTGAGTTTTAAGCTGTGCTCTAAAAGAGTCCAGAGTGGTGGCGGACTTAATATTCAGAGGGAGCTTATTCCATAGCCTAGGTCAGGGGTCGGCAACCCGCATGCGGCTCTTTAGCGCCGCCCTAGTGGCTCTCTGGAGCTTTTTAAAAAAATGTATGAAAAATGGAAAAAGATGAGGGGGAAAAAATCTATTTTTTGTTTTAATATGGTTTCTGTAGGAGGACAAACATGACACAAGCCTCCCTAATTGTTACAAAGCACACTGTTTATATTAAACATGCTTCACTGATTCGAGTATTTGGCGAGCGACGTTTTGTCCTACTAATTTTGGCGGTCCTTGAACTCACCTTAGTTTGTTTACATGTATAACTTTCTCCGACTTTCTAGGACGTGTTTTATGCCACTTCTTTTTCTGTCTCATTTTGTCCACCAAACTTTCCACAGAGGTGAGTTTTGTTGATGTTATTGACTTGTGTGGAGTGCTAATCAGACATATTTGGTCACTGCATGACTGCAAGCTAATCGATGCTAACATGCTATTTAGGCTAGCTATATGTACATATTGCATCATTATGCCTCATTTGTAGCTATATTTGAGGTCATTTAGTTTCCTTTAAGTCCTCTTAATTCAATTTATATCTCATGACACACTATCTGTATGTAATATGGCTTTTAATTTTTTGCGGCTCCAGACAGATTTGTTTTTATATTTTTGATCCAATATGGCTCTTTCAACATTTTGGGTTGCCGACCCCTGCCCTAGGTGCCTTCACTGAGAAAGCACGGTCTCCCTTTGTCACTAGGTTTGACCATGGGATATTTTTTTAGCATCACAAAATCTATTTTAATTTTTTAAAAATGTATATTATTTTTGTAAACTCAGGAAATATGTCCCTGGACACATGAGGACTTTGAATATGTTCCAATGAATGATCCTGTAACGACTTGGTATCGGATTGATACCTAAATTCGTGGTATCACCCAAAACCAGTGACGTGCAGTCACTAGAGGCAGGTGAGGCCCCGCCTCACCTGCCTCTAGTGACTCCTCTAGTGACATCATGGAAAGAAAAAAAAATTAAAAAGAAAAAAAAAAATTAAATTGTTATATGTATCCAGTGATTATACTATAAAGTTATTTTCCATTTAACGTCACCAGTTTTAGATTATTTTTATTCAAAATCGCTGAATTTTCACATTTGCCGTTCAAATACTGAGAAGAGACGGTGCGGTGATCAGCAGCCAGTTGAGGCACGTCACTCAGTGCCGCAACATGGATTGCGCAATGACTCGGCTAACTGCTGGCCTGCTGTGCAGTGAGACCGTATTGCTATATGAATTATATTATACATTTCCATAGTT
>NC_084556.2:7487500-7605000 GCF_033978685.3 Nerophis lumbriciformis
GCCTTAAGTAATATTCTAATTTTGTGACACATGGAATTTTGGATTTTCATTTGTTGCCACTTCAAATCATCAAAATTAAATGAAATAAACATTTGAATGCATCAGTCTGTGTGCAATGAATAAATATAATGTACAAGTTACACCTTTTGAATGCAATTACTGAAATAAATCAAGTTTTTCAAAATATTCTAATTTACTGGCTTTTACCTGTATATGTCTTGTGTTTATTTACTGTTTTAGTCATTCCCAGCTGAATATCAGGTCCCACCCGCCTCTCACAGCATCTTCCCTATCTGAATCGCTCCCACTGCCCTCTAGTCCTTCACTCTCACTTTCCTCATCCACAAATCTTTCATCCTCGCTCAAATTAATGGGGAAATCGTCGCTTTCTCGGTCCGAATCACTCTCGCTGCTGGTGGCCATGATTGTAAACAATGTGCAGATGTGAGGAGCTCCACAACCTGTGACGTCACGCTACTCGTCTGCTACTTCCGGTACAGGCAAGGCTTTTTTATCAGCGACCAAAAGTTGCAAACTTTATCGTCGATGTTCTCTATTAAATCCTTTCAGCAAAAATATGGCAATATCGCGAAATGATCAAGTATGACACATAGAATGGACCTGCTATCCCCGTTTAAATAAGAAAGTCGCCTTTCAGTAGGCCTTTAATCGCATGAGTTAACTTGTTCATTTTGATATAGCCCTAAAAAGATATAATTTTGAACAAGAAAAGTAAAACTCTCAACAAAGCAATAAATAAACACAATATGTAGCTTGACTGTTTTTATGCAGACAGTCGCTTGCAGGCCTGTTGTAAAAACGACCAGACATTTTTTAAGCCTTATCTACTCAGACATGATGCACCAATGTACCACAATAATTTTATGGCTGACGTGCGACCATTAAAGAGTCAGACTTCTTTTACAGCCTTTGTTGTCCTGGAAACCGTGTGTTAGGTTTGCACACCAAAATTACAATACCATTTTTTTGTCATTTTGCCTGAGTTTCGATGCCAAGCCAAACATGCTTGTAAATAAAAAAAATACAGGTATTATTTACTCTGTATAGGACACTGGCCCAACATAGAAATAAATCACTCATTCCAAAGTATATGAAGTATGTTAAATCATTAACAATAACAAAGACCTCCATTTCTTATCAGTGAGTGAACTAATGTAGTTTATGGCCATAAGTTATGGGAGCTATATAGTGCATGTCACCAATACATTGCACAACATTCCCCGTCTGGGGGGGGAAACCATAAACGTAAATTAGGTCCTTAATTACGGCTCTTACAAGAACAAAACGATAGACCTGACGTGACATAACGTGGACGTATTCTTGCTAAAGACAGGACAGGAAGTGAGATATGTATTTCACAACTTCTTCCTGATAATCCTGCAGGATGCGTGACCATACATGGGCATGAGGAAGCACAGGAATTCATTGGGCGGCTGACACACAGATGACATCATCACAAGCCGTGGCGACCAACATGCTTCTGCCGGATTTTGAATCACAAACAAAGCAGGTGGTCAACCCCCCCTTTTTTTTTTTCCTTCTTTTTTTTTTTACCCCCCAAAGACTTAAATCTCCCACCCTATCAAGTTACTGGTGGGGGAGGTGACACGCAGGAGAAAAGAAAGGCATTATTAAGTCTTCATTGTTGGTGTGTAAAGTGGAAAAAAAAGTGCTCACAAAAGCTCACATGACACAAAAAGTATTTTACAGTGCAATAAAACAATTTTGTAATGTTTTTTTTTCTTTTTTCAAAAAATGCCATTTGTGGCATATTTTACGCAGTACTAAACGTGTACAACTAATGCGAGCAGGACTCTCGCCAGTTATTAATGATAACCAAACAGAAAGACTGCTAATTAGACATAATGTGAATTGGCCAATGCTTCTCATTTATTTCCTGTCACGACCCCTTTGGGGTCGGATATTTTATCCCGACCCCCTGGATTTAATCATTATTGAGTACTTTTTACATTCCTTTATCTGTACATGAGTACAGTTACATTATTTATGCCACTGACGACTACATTTTTTTGTTTCATTCCTGTCACAGACCTCTCCATCCCTTCGTCTACGTCAGGGGTCGGCAACCCGCGGCTCTAGAGCCGCATGCGGCTCTTTAGCGCCGCCCTAGTGGCTCTCTGGAGCTTTTTAAAAAATGTATGAAAAATGGAAAAAAATGAGGGGAAAAAAATCTATTTTTTGTTTTAATATGGTTTCTGTAGGAGGACAAACATGACACAAACCTCCCTAATTGTTACAAAGCACACTGTTTATATTAAACATGCTTCACTGATTCGAGTATTTGGCGAGCGCCGTTTTGTCCTACTAATTTTGGCGGTCCTTGAACTCACCTTAGTTTGTTTACATGTATAACTTTCTCCGACTTTATAGGACGTGTTTTATGCCACTTCTTTTTCTGTCTCATTTTGTCCACCAAACTTTCCACAGAGGTGAGTTTTGTTGATGTTATTGACTTGTGTGGAGTGCTAATCAGACATATTTGGTCACTGCATGACTGCAAGCTAATCGATGCTAACATGCTATTTAGGCTAGCTGTATGTACATATTGCATCATTATGCCTCATTTGTAGCTATATTTGAGGTCATTTAGTTTCCTTTAAGTCCTCTTAATTCAATTTATATCTCATGACACACTATCTGTATGTAATATGGCTTTTAATTTTTTGCGGCTCCAGACAGATTTGTTTTTGTATTTTTGGTCCAATATGGCTCTTTCAACATTTTGGGTTGCCGACCCCTGGTCTACGCACACGTGTTCCTGTGTACTTACTACCGTATTTTTCGCAGTATAAGTCGCACCGGAGTATAAGTCGCACCTGCCAAAAATGCATAATAAAGAAGGAAAAAACATATATAAGTCGCACTGGAGCCCGGCCAAACTATGAAAAAAACTGCGACTTATAGTCCGAAAAATACGGTACTTCTGCTAGCCACAACAAGAATAGATTTTAATTTAAAAAAAATGTTTATTTCTTTGATGCGCCTGAACATACTTGCCAACCCTCCCGGATTTTCCGGGAGACTCACGAAATTCAGCGCCTCTCCCGAAAACCTCCCGGGACAAATTTTCTCCCGAAAATCTCCCGAAATTCAGGCGGACCTGAGTGACGTGTCGACAGCCTGTTTTCACGTCCGCTTTCCCACAATATAAACAGTGTGCCTGCACAATGACGTTATAACTGTAGAATGATGGAGGGCGAGTTCTTGGTTTCTTATGTGGGTTTATTGTTAGGCAGTTTCATTAACGTCCTCCCAGCGCGGCAACAACACACAACTACAGCAGTCGTGTTTTCGTCTACCGTAAAGCAGTTCGTCTGCCGTAAACAGCAAACACTCTTAAACAGGACAATACTGCCATCTGCTGTGCATGCATATGTGACATTAACATCTATGGCTTTTAGAGAGTGCAGTGCACAACTGCGCACACAACAAGGAGACGAAGCAGAATGCATCATCAGAGACTGAGAGGGTGTTCAGCATGGTTAGAAAAATAGTGACAGAGAATAGAACAAGGATGGACAGTTCAACCCTTAACTCAACAATGAGTAGATGAGTGTTATGTGTGTGTATATGTGTAAATAAATGAACATTGAAATTCAAGTATTTCTCTTATTTATATATATATATATATATATATATATATATATATATATATATATATATATATATATATATATATATATATGTATATATATGTATATATATATATATATATATATATATATATATATATATATATATATATATATATATATATATATATATATAGCTAGAATTCACTGAAAGTCAAGTATTTCTTATATATATATATATATATATATATATATATATATATATATATATATATATATATATATATATATATATATATATATATATGAAATACTTGACTTGGTGAATTCTAGCTGTAAATATACTCCTCCCCTCTTAACCACGCCCCCAACCACGCCCCCCCCCCCCACGAAATCGAAGGTCTCAAGGTTGGCAAGTATGCGCCTGAAAGAGTGGCAGCACATCACAGTACCTCCTTTGACTTCCTTCATTTTACTTTATTTTTGGTATTATTCCCAACTTTTCTTGTTTTTTTATTTTTATTTTATCACTTATCTTTTATTACCTGACCGCTTCCATGTTAGCTACCGCTCTTTGTTTATAATTTATATTTTCTGCTGGATCTACTGTCTATTTTATGCAGCATTTTTTTTCTTTCTGCAGCTGTTACATGTATTGTTGTATTGTACATGTTAATTGTCATGTATTAAATTGTATATAATATATACAAATATAATATAATATAATAATATAATATATCAGTATATATTATATACTGTATATATATTATGTAAATATTACATATATGTTATATTTTATATTGCTGCTATGGTACATTTTTAGTCTACTTTACACCTTTTATTTTTGCTATCTTTTTGTGCCCTTGTGTGCATTAACCTTTCCATCCTACTCTTTTCATCCTTTGAAACTGAGCTACTGTGTGGAACAATTTCCCTTCTGCATCAATAAAGTTTGTCTAAGTCTAAGTCTAAGTCTAATTCATTAGCCTAAGCACTGCTGCCACCTAGCTACAGGCTTGTGTATCGTTCTAACATGAATACTAATGTGTAAACACAAATAATGAAAGTCTGCCCTGATGCAAGACTATTTGAGAAACGCTATTGCTTGCTCATGAAATATTTAGCTATACAGAAATAATATAATATCTAATAACAATATATTTTTAAAAACCCATGTAAAGATAAGAACAATTATACAAATAAAAAACACATCTAAACCATAAAAATGCAACTAATGATTGTTTGAAGAATGCTTTTTTTGAGTAAATACTATGTTAAATATGTAATAAGAATAAATGAATATAAAAAAGCTAGCAAAATTCTAATAATAACAATAATTAGATTTCGTCTGATTTTATATGTCTCTTGTTGCTAGGCAGAATTAGTGTCGGGAACATTGACTTGTGCCTCAATTCAAAACAGACCAAAAAAAAAACTCACTTACACAGCAACTCGGCCAAGAATGATCCGCTGCATGGTGCTGCAGAGAAAAAGGACAGGGAGAGTCGGCATTAACCTCGAAGAAAAACACAGGAAATGGCAAACAAAAATGGCACTTTTTATATTACAAGCTTTGCAAAACATTGAAGTGATTTTTGTCAATATTGTGGTGGGACAGTGGTCCACTTTCCCCCAATGCAAACTTATGACTGATTGCTAAGAGTTTTGGCAACCGTTGCTTAAAGGGCCCCTCTAATGCGGACAACATTGGCACCTATTTCATAGTTCTGGGCCTAAAAGTGATGTCTACAGGTTACATTCCTCTCAAAATAGACTCAGTAGTGACTTTAGGCTTATTTTTTAACGAGTTTCAGGACATTTTGAACGTCCACTTTTTAGCTCCAAAATGTGGGCGGGCCTTCATCAGCCTGCTGACGTCACCTACTGAAGAATAGGGGCAATTTCATATTGTGTAGTTTGTAGTTTGGTAGCATCGTCATCCCAAATCATCTTACTTTAATGCGGAATTTGAAAGAATGACCAAAAATGTTTTGATTGTTTTAATGATTCTGACTTTGGCGAAGAAAGGTTTCGACCGGCGTTTGTATTGAAAAAAAAAAAGAAAAGTAAAAGACTCAAACTAAAGGAGCACGTTCGAGTAGAGAAAGACTGAGTCACAACCTGCCAAAAAAACGTGAGAAAACGAGTAAGCCGCTAGTATTTTATTTTGTGTCCTCTTCTCCTGATGTTTTCCTCAAGATGCTCGAGGAAATGCTGAAAGAGCTTGAGCAGGGAAGTTCAGAAATGGCGATTTTTTTTATATGAAATGTTTGCTCATAATGTGAACCATATCAGTTTCGAAGTAATCATGGACCAGGGCGACAAAGACATGCGCCACATCCGGTCTGGCAATGAAAAGGGGCGTTCCAAATGCAGCTACTTATCTACAAATTACTCAAAAATGAATTGACATGATGGTAAATGACTGCCAAATTCATTTTTAGCAGCAAAAATACACTGTAAAAAAAACATCAAGGCACCCGGAGGGAACCCACGCAGTCACGGGGAGAACATGCAAACTCCACACCACAGAAAGTGGTGTGGAGTTTGTCCTGGGGATTTAACCCAAGACATTCTCAATGCAATGCACAAGCGCTAACCACTGTACCACTGTATCGGGCATACTTGCCAACCCTCCCGATTTTTCCGGGAGACTCCCGAATTTCAGTGCCCCTCCCGAAAATCTCCCGGGGCAACCATTCTCCCGAATTTCTCCCGATTTTCACCCGGACAACTATTAAAGGGTGTGCCGTGATGGCACTGCCTTTAGCGTCCTCTACAACCTGTCGACGCGTCCTCTTTTTTCACCATACAAACAGCGTGCGGGCCCAGTCACATGTTGTATGCGGCTTCTGCATACACACGAAAGTGACTGCAAGACACACTTAATCAACAGCCATACAGGTCACACTGAGAGTGGCCGTATAAACAACTTTAACACTGTTACAAATATGCGCCACACTGTGAATCCACATCAAACAAGAATGAAAAACACATTTCGGGAGAACATCCGCACCGTAGCACAACATAAACACAACAGAACAAATACCCAGAATCCCTTGCAGCACTAACTCTTCCGGGCTACAATATACCAAACCCCACCCCCCAACCCCGCCCACCTAAACCCCGCCCCCCACACCGCAAACACACTTGACTTTCAGTGAATTCTAGCTACATATATATATATATATATATATATATATATAATATATATATATATATATATATATATATATATATATATATTATATATATATAGCTAGAATTCACTGAAAGTCAAGTATTTATTTTATTTATATATATATATATATATATATATATATATATATATATATATATATATATATATATATATATATATATATATATAGCTAGAATTCACTGAAAGTCAAGTATTTATTTTATTTATATATATATATATATATATATATATATATATATATATATATATAGCTATAATTCACTGAAAGTCAAGTATTTATTTTATTTATATATATATATATATATATATATATATATATATATATATATATATATATATATATATATATATATATATATATAAGAAATACTTCAATTTCAGTGGATTCTAGCTATAAATATACTCCTCCACCCTTAACCCCGCCCCCCCCTCCAATCTCCCGAATTCGAAGGTCTCAAGGTTGGCAAGTATGGTATCGAGTATCTGCAGAATGCCTGTGTTTCTGAAACATTGAGGATTTTAACATGAAAGTATTTGTACAACCTTTCACTGGACAACTCACAACATCTTCCTTCAAGTGAGCTGTTCTAAATGAGCCTTAAATGATCCGTATCTGTTCAACAGCTGCTTGCAACCAGTTCCAACTCACTTAAACACACAGCCTGGTTCATTTCGAAGCAGTTTGCAATGAAGCGCAAAGACCATCCCATCCATCCATCTTCTTCCGCTTATCCGAGGTCGGGTCGCGGGGGCAGCAGCTTAAGCAGGGAAGCCCAGACTTTCCTCTCCCCAGCCACTTCGTCCAGCTCTTCTCGGGGGATAGCCAAAACTAGGCTAATGCTTTAACACAGGCTCCTAAAACAATCATGGTATGCTGTGAATGTAGATGTACAATCTGCAAAATTTAATTTGGACAGATTAATACCGTACATTTCAGAGCAAGGGTGTCAAAGTCTTGTATTGTAATTGTTCTATGGTATTGTGAATAAAACTTGAAACTACTAAAAAAAAAAAAAAAAAAGAAAAAAAGAATGATCTATGGCCCCCGGGATGATATTTGATTAGTATTAGAACCGTCCCGCAGTACACAGCCGCCTGCTGCTGTTTTGCATGCACCAATACTCCATCAGTGTAATGGGGTCCCATCAAGTCATAAAAATGGGTTACCACAGTACATTTTTGGGGTTCCACTTTTTTTGTAAGCGTTTTAAAAACAAATGATAAATGTATGCATTATCCTGTTATATCTCACATTCTATATTGTTTTTTTTTTGAAAAAATGTTGTCATAAATGTTACTTAATTCATTAAAAAATAATAATACAAAAGAAAACACATTTTTATGCATATGTAAATGTATTCAGTTATAAACATTCATTCACCTTCTTCTTTCCTTCATAGATCTAAACTTTACCGCTGCTGGTATTTTTTTTTCTATGTTTTTATTGTAATAATTTCAGAATATGTTTGTTCTATTTTTGGCCAAAGTAAGACAAAGAAAACAATATGAAGTTGTCTGTTTTTTATTTTTATTTTTAATGCCATGATTTTGCACAGATTTTCCTCCATGCGGCCCCTGAGCTGAAATGAGTTTGACACCCCTGTTTTAGAGTATTTGCATGCTTGTGACATTACAATATTTGCAAATGCATTGTACAATTTTTCATTATTTTAGTAAAGTCATGTTTTCTACATATTATAACAATATTCATTTAGGTTATCTACTGTTTCTTGGTTTGCAGGAGTCCACTGCATTTACTGCTGTGATAAACTATTTTTTGATTTATTCAACAATTGCTTGCCGTAGTTTTTAACGATCCTTTTTTTTTTTACCCCTTTTAGTGAATTGTCGGTCATCTGGATACTGAGGATGTCTTCAAGAAAAAGCAGGATTGCAGTACCGGGCTGCCACCTGCAGAAGCGCCGCAAACTCAGTCGAAAGAAGGAGTTGAGAACATTCAACTGGGGATAAATGAACAATTAACGGCTCAACGATCGCCTCTAGTCATGACACACACTAATCTATCAGCATCGGGTTTTCTGGCGCTACAAGCCAGCGTGACAGCAGTGTAACATCAGCCGCCCTTACACGTGACGTGTGTAAACTGATGCACCCTTCAGTGGACGCCAGCCAAGCGGCGCTTCATTTACGAGGAATTCATATGATGTGTGTGTGTGTGTGTGTGTTCTTGTATTTCTACCCTTCTTGAGACATCAACAAGGAAAAGTATTGTCCATATGAGGACCGGTGAACAAGTTAGGACATAAATCATGGTCCCAATACAGAAAAGCATTGTCTCATTTGCACCCCTGGTGGTGAAATCTATCAAAATGAGGGTGGTCCCAAAAAGGAGGGATTTTTCAAATTGACGATGAGTAGGCGACTTGTCCAGGGTGTACCCCGCCTTCCGCCCGAATGCAGCTGAGATAGGCTCCAGCACCCCCGCGACCCCGAACGGGACAAGCGGTAAGAAAATGGATGGATGGATGGAGTGTGTGGGTTTTAAAAGTGCTCCCCCTCTGGTCAACATATGAAATAACAAGTGTGTGTAAAAATTTGAAGTGCCCTCCCCCCCTCTGGCCAACATAAGTAATAACAAGTGGGTGTAAGAAATTGAAACGCTCCCCCTCTGGTCAACATATCAAATAACAAGTGTGTGTAAAAAGTTGAAGTGCTCCCCCTCTGGCCAACATATGTGATAACAAGTGTGTGTAAGAAATTGAAATGCGCCCCTTTTGGCTAAAATTAATTAAAAAAAATATATATATATATATTTATATAGAGACATACTGTAATAACTTGAAGTAAATAATGAAGATTAAAAACCCATTACAAACTAAAAATAAAATTCACTAAAAGCAGTCTTTTTCTCACAAAGTGTCGACTGCTTTCTTATAAAATCGGGAACAATTTCTCATATTCTTTCTGTTCCTGTTATATGGCAATATTTTCTCATAAAATTATTACTTTTTTTTAAATGTAAAATTATTACTTTTTAATGCAAAATGGCGACATTTGTCATATAGAATTCTGACTTTTATCACAGCCCATTTGCTTGTTGTTCTTGTAAAATAGTGACATTTTTGGAGTAAAATTTTGACTTTTGTCATAATTTTGCCAAGTAAAATTCCGATTATTATTATAATATTGCCAAAATTGTTAAAGTCTTCCTATAAAACTGTGACTGTTTTTGAGTAAAATTACAACCTTTATCATAATATTGCACAAATGTTCAGTTTTTCTTGTAAAATTTGGACTGGCGTTGGGTACTGCCAAAATTCTATGTTTTTCTTGTGAAATTGTGACCTTTTTCTTGTGAAATTCCAACTCATTTTTCACAACAAGCTTTTTTTAATATATTTTACGGAGGTCTCAAGAAGGTAACAAATACAAGAATGTGTGTGTGTGTGTGTGTGTGTGTGTGTGTGTGTGTGTGTGTGTGTGTGTGTGTGTGTGTGTGTGTGTGTGTTCCAGCTTCTTGTTCGGGTGTCATCGTAGTGTAAGTATGCTTTGGCGCCATTCTCGCTTTTCCCATCTTAGTCCAGGTTCGAAGGGATGATGCCATGATTTAAGTCACGCGCGTTGAAAACTTGTTTCCTGCTCTAAATTGACCCTTTCGATGAGGGACTTCACAGCCATAGATCCCCCAATGTCCCATTTGTTTATGCTTTAAGCACAAGGGGAACACTGTTACTCATGCATGCTGAAAGTAACATTATACCGTCTAAAGACTGCACGCTGATGACTTTATCTGCGCCGTTGTGTGATGAATTAGCAAATCCATGAATAATAAGTGAGTGTCGTGCAGTTTAAGCAGTTGACACCAAATACTTGGAGACACTTTGACCATCTGGTCATTTACTAAGAACAGAGCAGCAAAAAAACAACAACAATGTTGGAATACTCACAAAATGCTGTCGGGCTATTCCTGCGAAATGGTGCCACTTGCTTGTTGTGTCTTGTTGTCTTTTTTCCAACTCTTAATCTGAGAACACAACATTCAATCAATCAATCAAACTGCATTTATATACTGTAGGGCTTTACAGACACAGGCAAGTGGCAACACAAAGTGCTTTTACAACCCCCCCCCCCCAAAAAGAAGAGAAGAAAACATGAACACACACACACACACACACACACACACACACACACACACACACACACACACACACACACACACACACACACACACACACAAACAGGACTATAAACAATAACAAAAGATGGCACGGCACTGACGTATGCAAAAAAAAAACTCCACCTTTGAGGGGTCCACACTGAAGAATAACTAAAATTAACGCCATTTAAAAAGTAGTATAAAATTATTTTAAAATTTACGTGAAAATAAATATAATAATACATGAATAAAAACCTAACATCGGAAAAATAATATAAGTAATAATAGTAAAATAAAAAATTACAATATGAATCAAGAACATAAGAAGAGTTTGAAGTTTAAAGGTGAACTGCACTTTTTTTTAAATTTATTTTGCCAATGGGATACAATCATTATGAGACACAAGAACATATATGTATTTTTTTTTTAATTTTAATTTTTTATTTTTTTAATTTATTTATTCTAAAGATGAAAACAATGCTTGTAAGATGCAGCTAATGGGGGTCTCCTGTGTTACATTCAAAGCCTTCTAAAATATCTTCAAAAACCTCCATCAACATTCTAAGCATGTGTATAATTTAGTAACGACATGTTCATAACAATATGTAATATGTACAATATTTATATATTGTACATATTACATATATATATATATATATATATATATATATATATACACACACCGTATTTTTCGGACTATAAGTCGCAGTTTTTTTCGTAGTTTGGCCGGGGGTGCGACTTATACTCAGGAGCGACTTATGTGTGAAATTATTAACACATTACCGTAAAATATCAAATAATATTATTTATCTCATTCACGTAAGAGACTAGACGTATAAGATTTCATGGGATTTAGCGATTAGGAGTGACAGATTGTTTGGTAAACGTATAGCATGTTCTATATGTTATAGTTATTTGAATGACTCTTACCATAATATGTTACATTAACATACCAGGCACGTTCTCAGTTGGTTATTTATGCGTCATATAACGTACACTTATTCAGCCTGTTGTTCACTATTCTTTATTTATTTTAAATTGCCTTTCAAATGTCTATTCTTGGTGTTGAGTTTTATCAAATAAATTTCCCCCAAAAATGCGACTTTTATATGATTTCTTCCTTCTTTATTATGCATTTTCGGCAGGTGCGACTTATATTCCAAAAAATACGTTTTTTACAGCCCGGCCCAATTTTTATTTATTGTAATTTTGAACAATTTACCTGAATGTGCATGAACTATTTCTGTTCAAATTTTTTTGAAATGTCACATGTAAAATGTTTAAATATCAACTGTCAGTTTGCTGTACTGTGCCAACTGTACTACTATAAGAGTACATCTTTTCTATTGTTTCATTGTAAATAAAACAGCAAAGTCCATTTGGCTGTCATCTGTTTTAATATGAGACACAATTGTGTCAAAGTCATGATTTTTTTTTTCATTTCATGCTTGAAATAAGAAATGATTACTTTAAAAAAGTAGTTTTATACTTGTGAGTGTTGATGACACAGCTTTGCAACACTTGATATTCTAGTTTCAAGCATGTTTTACTCAATATAGGTCATCAAATCTCAGCAACAAGCTACGTCTCGTCTTAAGACCCACTTTATTCTTTGGCTTTTAACACTATGTGAGTTGTGTAGTCCAGTGGTCCCCAACCTTTTTGTAGCTGCGGACCGGTCAACGCTTGAAAATTTGACCTCCGAAAATTTGGAGGGGGGGTTTGTTTTTTGGTTTTTTTCATAAAGAAATACAATCATGTGTGCTTACGGACTGTATCCCTGCAGACTGTATTGATCTATATTGATATATAATGTATATATTATGTTTTTTATGTTAATTTAATTTAAAAAATTATTTTTTTAAATTATTATTATTTTTTATTTCTTGTGCGGCCCGGTACCAATCGGTCCGCGGACCGGTACCGGGCCGTGGCCCGTTGGTTGGGGACCACTGGTGTAGTCCTCTGTTGTCCTCTGTGTTTTGTTTTTTTTAAATAAATTTTGATTTCTATTTACCGTATTTTTCGGACCATAAGTCGCAGTTTTTTTTCATAGTTTGGCCGGGCTCCAGTGTGACTTATATATGATTTTTTTCCTTCTTTATAATGCATTTTCGGCAGGTGCGACTTATACTCCGGTGCGACTTATACTCCGAAAAATACGGTACTGTTTTAATTGGTTTTACCCTTTAAAATCGTTTTTAATCATATTTATTTTTATATTGGTTTTATATTTATTTATTTTTTGTTTTTATTCAGTCATTGGTGGAGCTAAGGATAATATTTGAGTATTGTTTTTAATATTGCTTTTAATCATGTTGTTGCAGCACTTTGGAAACATTTTTGTTGTTCAAATGTGCTATATAAATAAAGTGGATTGGATTGGATTGGATAATATCTTACTGAGATCATTTAGGACCAAAACACTTAAAACAAGTAAAACATACTTGCCAACCCTCCCGAATTTTCCGGGAGACTCCCGAAATTCAGCGCCTCACCCGAAAACCTCCCGGGACAAATATTCTCCCGAAAATCTCCTGATTTTCAGCCGGACCTGAGTGAGGACAGCCTTTTTTCACGACGGGAGGACAACAGGGTGACAAGAACTAAATCATCCAGACTAAAGATACATTCTATTATTATGTTTATCTTACCTAAAAATAAATATATTTATTAATTAAAAAAAAACAACTAATTAAATGTTTACTATATTTTGCTAAAAACATCAACATTAATTGTATTTTTATTTTTTATTTTTTCTGACTCCTTATTACATCAAGCCATAGAATAAATAAAACATATTTGAAATAATTAATTTTAAATAATCATAATAATTCACACTGTGAATGTTGTCTGTCTATCTGTGTTGGCCCTGCGATGAGGTGGCGACTTGTCCAGGGTGTACCCCGCCTTCCGCCCGATTGTAGCTGAGACAGGCTCCAGCGCCCCCCGCGACCCCGAAGGGAATAAGCGGTAGAAAATGGATGGATGGATAATAATTCATTTAAAATGACCATATTTAATTATTAAAATAATTGTTTGTTTATCAAAAACTTTAGCATTTTATTTATTACATTTTGAAGCTCTCAGAAGCCAAGTTATGTTATATTCATGTTATATTTAGGCAAGTTTGAAGTATCAATGATCTAAACACAGTTTTGTTTGCATTTTTTCAGGATGTACCGTATTTTCCGCACTATAAGGCGCACCTAAAAACCACACATTTTCTCAAAAGCTGACAGTGCGCCTTATAACCCGGTGCGCTTTATATATGGATAAATATTAAGATTCATTTTCATAAAGTTTCGGTCTCGCAACTTCGGTAAACAGCCGCCATCTTTTTTCCCGGTAGAACAGGAAGCGCTTCTTCTTCTACGCAAGCAACCGCCAAGGTAAGCACCCGCCCCCATAGAACAGGAAGCGCTTCTTCTTCTACTGTAAGCAACCACCCACCCGCGTAGAAGAAGAAAAAGCGTGCGGATATCACCGTACGTTTCATTTCCTTTGTGTGTTTACATCTGTAAAGACCACAAAATGGCTCCTACAAAGCGACAAGGATCCGGTTCATGAAAAGACGCAGTCTCTCCATCCGCACACGGATTACTATTTCACAGCAACTGATATTCCTGTGAACCGCACTGTGGATACAACGGGAGCACGTACGGTGAATATTCGCACCACAGGGAATGAGAAGTCATCCTTCACTGTGGTTCTAGCTTGCCATGCTAATGGCCAGAAACTTCCACCCATGGTGATATTCAAAAGGAAGACCTTGCCAAAAGAGACCTTTCCAGCCGGCGTCATCATAAAAGCTAACTCGAAGGGATGGATGAAGAAAAGATGAGCGAGTGGTTAAGGTAAGTTTAAGTTTACGCAAAGAGGCCGGGTGGCTTTTTTCACGCAGCTCTGTCCATGTTGATATACGTATGTTTGTGATTGCACATTTGCGTACATTTTGGGAGTGAACAGAGTTGTTAGAACGCTGGTTTTTAATATATTATTAAAGTTTGACTGACCTATCTGACTGTTTTTTTGACATTCCTTTAGCGCAGTTAGATGCGGCTTACAACACCGGGCGGCTTATAGGTGGACAAAGTTTTGAAATATGCCGTTCATTGAAGGCGCGGCTTATAACCCAGGGCGCCTTATGGTGCGGAAAATACGGTATATATATATATATATATACATATATTTATATATATGTCTTAATAAGGTTATCCAAAAAATAGTGCTCGATACCGTAGTAGAGCGCAATATATGTATGTGTGGGGAAAAAAAATCACAAGACTATTTCATCTCTACAGGCCTGTTTCATGAGGGGGGGTACCCTCAATCGTCAGGAGATTTTAATGGGAGCATTCGCATACCATGGTTTATATAGGGCACAGAGTGGGTGGGTACAGGCTGGCCTAGGGGCGTGGTGATTGGCTCATGTGTTACTTAGGAGGTGTTTCCGTCTATGGCGGCATGTTGTTTCAATTTCGCTGCGCTTGTTGAGGGATGACAGGTCTGGACGGTAAATAATAAACAGTTTCTCTTTCAAGCATAGGTTGCATCTTTTATTACCACTATTGTAAGGTGTGCTGGATGCAAGAATTTGCCATGTTATTGAATATTCAACATTATTGTCTTTGAGGTCCCAAATGTGTTTGCTGAGTTCTGTGGTATTTCGCAGGTTTTTGTTCCTGAAAGAAGCCTTGTGGTTGTTCCATCTGGTTTTGAATTCACCCTCGGTTAATCCTACATATGTGTCGGATGTGTTAATGTCCTTGCGTATTACCTTAGATTGGTAGACAACTGATGTTTGTAAGCACCCCCCGAAGAGGGGGCAATCAGGTTTCTTTCGACAGTTACATGCTTTGTTGGTTTTGGAGTCGTTCTGACTGGGGGTCGACGGCTCATTTGCAATTGTTTTGTTGTGGTTTGAGATGATTTGTCGTATATTGTTCATGCAGCTGTAGCTCAATTTGATGTTGTTCTTGTTGAATACTTTTCTTAGGTTGTTGTCTTTGGGAAAGTGTTTGTCAATCAGATTGAGGAATTTGTGTCCAAAAGAGAAACTGTTTATTATTTACCGTCCAGACCTGTCATCCCTCAACAAGCGCAGCGAAATTGTAACAACATGCCGCCATAGACGGAAACACCTCCTAAGTAACACATGAGCCAATCACCACGCCCCTAGGCCAGCCTGTACCCACCCACTCTGTGCCCTATATAAACCATGGTATGCGAATGCTCCCATTAAAATCTCCTGACGATTGAGGGTACCCCCCCTCATGAAACAGGCCTGTAGAGATGAAATAGTCTTGTGATTTTTCCCCCCCACACATACATATATTTATATATATATATATATATATATATATATATATATATATATATGTATGAAATACTTGACTTGGTGAATTCTAGCTGTCAATATACTCCTCCCCTCTTAACCACGCCCCGCCCCGCCTCACCCCCGACCACGCCCCCAATCCCCACCCCCCACCTCCCGAAATCGGAGGTCTCAAGGTTGGCAAGTATGAAGTAAAACACTCTAACATAATATCTGCTTAGTGAGAAGAATGATCTTATCAGACAGAAAATAAGCAAATATCACCCTTATTTGAGATATTTAATCTTACTTAGATTTCAGTTTTTGCAGTGCATGGTTCGAACGGTTTCAAAGAAGATACGTACTGGACTGACAACATTAACGCTCAGATGTTTCCCTGGAATCCATCAGCTCCCCCCCCGCGGCTGTTGTACCTTGTACCGGTTAATGCTTTGGTTGCAGTTGCCAAAACACTTCCAGGGTTTGATAACCGGCCCTCATATCAGGAATGCTGCTAGTGACGCAACGGGAGGAAGTGATCGGTGTGCTTCGCTGATGCGTGCAGGCAACCGGCGGAGGGGAAAAAATACGTTTGAGGGAGTTTTGTTCAAACATGTACGGTCGCTCTTGTCCTAACAAATAATGATCCGACTTTGAAGCCTTTCTTGACAAACACACTATTGTCTACTTCAAAGTCATGCTTTATGCAGTAAAATACCGTTGGACTATGACTGAAGTTTTATATCCTGACTCATTTTTAGCCAATAATTTATATGGCTGACATTTATATGGAAATGACATACTTGATAAAAGACCGGACGTGGACATTTTTACTTATTGTTGTAGTTGGCGGTCATTTCAAGGACACTAGGTGGTGATTTTTTTGGCAAGAATCGTTTGAGGTATTAGGCAAAACACATGTCCAAAAACACACGTTTTTCATTGGAAAGAAACTAAAATCATGTTTCTCCAAAATATAAGAGTTTATGCATATTTTGGAGGTACATGCTTGTCATTGCACGGAACCTGTATCTCCATATGATTTTGTAAATAATTTGGAGGTAAACCAAAACCAGTGAAGTTGGCACGATGTGTAATTTGTAGATAAAAACAGAATACAATGATTTGCAAATCATTTTCAACTTATTTTCAGTTGGAATTCTTTCCCATTCTTGCTTGATGTACAGCCGGGTTGCTGAAAACAGAACTGAGGTACTCAAACTAACAGAACAAAACAATCGATCATAACATTTATTATTGTATCAATTTCCTTTTTTATGGTTTGAAACACCATTTTCGTGCACTTTGTATAATTTTGTCCTGTTATTTTTTCTGTTTCCTTACGGTAGATTGACTGTATGGTTATTTACGTCACTAGCTCAATATCAATGAATAAATAACCCTGTCTTGTATTCCTTATGTTATGAGACATGGTATTTTTTGAAATACACAACTTTTAACATTTTAGCAGACAGATTAGGTTGTTTGC
This sequence comes from Nerophis lumbriciformis, assembly GCF_033978685.3. NCBI lineage: Eukaryota > Metazoa > Chordata > Actinopteri > Syngnathiformes > Syngnathidae > Nerophis > Nerophis lumbriciformis. The sequence goes on from NC_084556.2 coordinate 7,505,240, forward strand.
ACACAGTATCGATATCACCAATGCCAGCTTAAATTTTACTAGGTATCGGTTCGGAAAGAAACGTGGTATCGCACATCACTATCAATAATTATGTGTCTCTTTTCTCTATTTACGGTCAATTTATCAAGACTAATAAACTACAAATTTGTGGTGTAAAAATGTCTCTGCAAAACATTATTTTGGCGACATTGTGACAATCAGACCAGCCATAAAGCCACGAGTTGTTCAACAGTCCGGGGGTCTCCGTTGTGGTATTTTTAGGCTTCATAATGCGCCACACATTTTCAATGGGAGACAGGTCTGGACTACAGGCAGGCCAGTCTAGTACCTGCACTTTTTTTTTTTTACTATGAAGCCACGCTGTTGTAACACGTGGCTTGGCATTGTCTTGCTGAAATAAGCAGGGGCGTCCATGAAAAAGACGTTGCTTGGATGGCAACATATGTTGCTCCAAAACCTGTATGTACCTTTCGGCATTAATGGTGCCTTCACCGATGTGTAAGTTACCCATGTCTTGGGCACTAATACACCCCCATACCATCACAAATGCTGGCTTTTGAACTTTGCGCCTATAACAGTCCGGATGGTTCTTTTCCTCTTTGGTCCGGAGGACACTACGTCCACAGTTTCCAAAAACAATTTGAAATGTGGACTCGTCAGACCACAGAACACTTTTCCATCTTAGATGAGCTCAGGCCCAGCAAAGCCGACGGCGTTTCTGGGTGTTGTTGATAAACGGTTTTCGCTTTGCAAAGGAGGGTTTTAACTTGCACTTACAGATGTAGCGACCAACTGTAGTTACTGACAGTGGGTTTCTGAAGTGTTCAATGATTTGCAAATCATTTTCAACTTATTTTCAGTTGGAATTCTTTCCCATTCTTGCTTGATGTACAGCTTAAGTTGTTCAACAGTCCGGGGGTCTCCGTTGTGGTATTTTTAGGCTTCATAATGCGCCACACATTTTCAATGGGAGACAGGTCTGGACTACAGGCAGGCCAGTCTAGTACCTGCACTTTTTTTTTTTTTTTACTATGAAGCCACGCTGTTGTAACACGTGGCTTGGCATTGTCTTGCTGAAATAAGCAGGGGCGTCCATGAAAAAGACGTTGCTTGGATGGCAACATATGTTGCTCCAAAACCTGTATGTACCTTTCGGCATTAATGGTGCCTTCACCGATGTGTAAGTTACCCATGTCTTGGGCACTAATACACCCCCATACCATCACAGATGCTGGCTTTTTAACTTTGCGTATATAAGAATCAAGGTGGTTCTTTTCCTCTTTGGTCCGGACGTCCACAGTTTCCAAAAACAATTTGAAATGTGGACTCGTCAGACCATTTTTCCACTTTGCATCAGTCCATTTTAGATGAGCTCAGGCCCAGCAAAGCCGGTGGCGTTTCTGGGTGTTGTTGATAAATGGCCTTTGCTTAGCATAGTAGTTTTAACTTGCACTTACAGATGTAGCGACCAACTGTAGTTACTGACAGTGGTTTTCTGAAGTGTTCCTGAGTCCATGTGGTGATATCCTTTACACACTGATGTCGCTTTTTGATGCAGTACCGCCTGAGGGATCGAAGGTCACGGGAATTTAATGTTGGTTTTCAGCCTTGCTGCTTACATGCAGTGATTTCTCCAGATTCTCTGAACCTTTTGATGATATTACGGACCGTAGATGGTGAAATCCCTAAATTTCCTTGCAATAGCTCGTTGAGAAATGTTGTTCTTAAACAATTTGCTCACTCATTTGTTGACAAAGTGGTGACCCTCGCCCCATCCTTGTTTGTGAATGACTGAGCATTTCATGGAATCTGCTTTTATACCCAATCATGGCACCCACCTGTTCCCAATTAGCCTGTTCACCTGTGGGATGTTCCAAATAAGTGTTTGATCAGCATTCCTCAACTTTCTCAGTGTTTTTTGCCACTTGTGCCAGCTTTTTTGAAACATGTTGCAGGCATCAAATTCCAAATGAGCTATTATTTGCAAAAAAATCAACGTTTTCCAGTTCGAACGTTAAGTATCTTGTCTTTACAGTCTATTCAATTGAATATAAGTTGAAAAAGATTTGCAAATCATTGTATTCTGTTTTTATTTACCATTTACACAACGTGCCAACTTCACTGGTTTTGGGTTTGTAAATAATTTGGAGATGCAATCTCTTTAATTGGACATAAACTAAAAACTAAAAATATAACTTTGTAGGTAATTTAGAGATACATTATTTTCCTTGGGCAGAAACTAAAAACACTGATCTCCAAGTTATGAGTTTACAAATAATCTGAAAATACATGCTTTTCATTGGACAAAAATAACAGAGTTTATATATGATTTGGAGATACATGGTTTTCATTAGGCAGAAGCTAAAAACGCTTATCTCCAAAATGCATGAGTTTGTATATAATTTGGATACATGATTTTCATTGGGCAGAAACTAAAAAAAAGTATCTCCAAAATATGAGATTATGTACACTTTGGACATACATGCTTTTCATCAGACATAAACTCAAATCATGCATCGCCAAAATATATAAGTATATACAGTATTTACTTTGGAGATAAACGCTTTTCATTGGACAGAAACGGAAAACACTTATCTCCAAAATATATGAGTTTATATATAATTTGGAGACATATGTTTTTCAATGGTCAGAAACTAAAAACACGTGCCACCAAAACTTAGCAGTTTATATATAATTTGGAGATACATACTTTTCATTGGACAGAAACTAAAATCACTTATCTCCAAAACACATGAGTTTACATATAATTTGGAGATACATGCATGAGTTTGTATATGATTTGGAAATACATGCTTTTCATTGGAAAGAAACGAAAAAGGTGTTTCTCCAAAACATATAAGCGTATATATCATTTGGAAACATACAATTCAGGCCAAAAGTGTGGACACACCTTCTCATTCAATGTGTTTTCTTTATTTACATTGTAGATTGTCACTGAAGGCATCAAAACTACGAATGAACACATGTGGAGTTATGTACTTAACAAAAAAAAGGTGAAATAAGTGAAAACATGTTTTATATTCTAGTTTCTTCAAAATAGCCTCCTTTTGCTCTGATTACTGCTTTGCACACTCTTGGCATTCTCTGGATGAGCTTCAAGAGGTAGTCACCTGAAAGGGTTTTCACTTCACAGGTGTGCTTGAAGCTCATCGAGAGAATGCCAAGAGTGTGCAAAGCAAAGCAAAGGGTGGCTATTTTGAAGAAACTAGAATATAAAACATGTTTTTAGTTATTTCACCTTTTCTTTGTTAAGTACATAACTCCACATGTGTTCATTCATAGTTTTGATGCCTTCAGTGACAATCTACAATGTAAATAGTCATGAAAATAAAGAAAACACATTGAATGTCCAAACATTTGGCCTGTACAGTATGTTTTTCAATAGTCAGAAACAGGGATGTCCGATAATAGCTTTTTGCCGATATCCGATATTGTCCAACTCTTTAATTACCGATACCGATATCAACCGATATATACAGTCGTGGAATGAACACATTATTATGCCTAATTTGGACAACCAGGTATGGTGAAGATAAGGTACTTTTAAAAAAAATTCATCAAATAAAATAAGATAAATAAATTAAAAACATTTTCTTGAATAAAAAAGAAAGTAAAACAATATAAAAACAGTTGCATAGAAACTAGTAATTAATGAAAATTAGTAAAATTAACTGTTAAAGGTTAGTACTATTGGTGGACCAATCATGTGTGCTTACGGACTGTATCCCTTGCAGACTGTATTGATATATATTGATATATAATGTAGGAACCAGAATATTAATAACAGAAAGAAACAACCATTTTGTGTGAATGAGTGTGAATGAGTGTAAATGGGGGAGGCTTTTTTTTGGGTTGGTGCACTAATTGTAAGTGTATCTTGTGTTTTTTATGTTGATTTAATTAAAAAAAAAAAAAAAAAAGAAGAAGAAAAAAGATACCGATAATAAAAAAAACGATAATTTTCCGATATTATATTTTAACGCATTTATCGGCCGATAATATTATCGGACATCTCTAGTCAGAAACTAAAACACGTACCTCCAAAACATAGAGCAGTTTACATAAAATTTGGAGATGCATTATTTTCATTGGGCAGAAACCAATATCACATACCTCCACAATATGCGAGTTCAATAAAAAGTTAAAATTTATGGATTTACATACTTTTCCATTGGACAGAAACTAAAAAAAGTTTATATATAATTTGAAGATACATGCATGAGTTTACCGGTATATATATATCACATGCTTTTCATTGGACAGAAACTATAAATAGTTTTTTGGTATTTACACTCAATTTAAAACTCTAACTTTGAACGTTATGGAGCAAACATTAATAAAACCGCAGTCAGAAAAAACAAACAATTTTCAGTTGAAACAGTATTGTGTAAACTTTTTACGTTTCGTGGGACGGACGTGTGGCCTTCGACGGCTGACGTTCACCAGCGGCAAAAACACGTCAAAAAGGAGTTTTCCACTCAGCAGTGACATATTTAAGGTCCATTTTTTTGCGGGCGTCATAAGTCCGTAGGTGGGCTGACTCATGCTCAGCAATGTACTCACACAAGCCTGCACACAAAGCCCATTTTCACAGCGAGGACTAAGAAAGAGAGAACAAAAGGTCTGTCTTTACAGAAACAAAACATTTCGTCACTATAGGAACCATAAAAAAACACAACGTTAATAGTATAGATTATACTGTGAGATTAAATACTGGTTAGTGTAGTTTTATTTGTATGATGCATAAAACCCCGCTGTATTGTTCTCGGAAGTCTTCCCGCAAACAAGATGAAACAGACTTTCATTTTTTGCGCAATTTAGTTTTTAGAATTAATGACCTGCAAAAGAAAATGACACATTCTTTTGTCGTCGCGTGTTTTCCCTGAGATTGCGCCAACAAAAGCCACATTATGGTTCGACCTTTGACCGGGAGCTTTGTGACAGGTACTGTATGAGAACGGGATGGATGGATGAAGGACTGTTTAAACACTTCAAGCCTTACAGAGAAATACTCCATCATACACACACATTTACACTCCGACGAACTACACACCCAACACTTCATATAACGTAATTACGTAAGCGCCGTTCATTTGTTTTCATGTTGTACTTTGGGCTCTCGTTCCAGTTTGAAAGAACCTAAACGAGTCCAATGATTGCACACTAACATTAAACATAATCCCAACACTAACCATTAATCCTAACCACAACCTCAAACCTTAACCCAACACTATTTATCACAGAAACCCCAACACTTAAAATAGTCCAAACCCGAAACTCAACCCAAGACTAAGTCTATCCCCAAGTATTATTATTATAGAGGTTTATTTGAAATAGGGACAGATACAAAAACATAGACATCTGAAACAGTTATCCAATGTATGCATCATAGTGTTTGTAGCCAAAGCTAATTTACAACACTTGTCCCCAACAACAACAACAACAACAACACAGATCCAACATCATTAAAATAGGAAAATAAAAAATAGAATGAGTCAATAATAATGATAATAGTAATTATATAGACAAACTAGATAAAAGCCAACAATAATAATAACACAGACAAAGTGCAGACTAGATAAAAAACCAATTAGTTAATGAAAATTAAACAATGGATGTCCGCTAACTTCTTGCAACTCAACGCCAAGAAAACGGAAATGCTGATTATCGGTCCTGCTAAACACCGACATTTATTTAATAATACCACCTTAACATTTGACAACCAAACAATTACACAAGGCGAATCAGTAAAGAATCTGGGTATTATCTTCGACCCAACTCTCTCGTTTGAATCACACATTAAGAGTGTTACTAAAACGGCCTTCTTTCATCTCCGTAATATCGCTAAAATTCGTTCTATTTTATCCACTAGCGACGCAGAGATCATTATTCATGCGTTCGTTACGTCTCGTCTCGACTACTGTAACGTATTATTTTCGGGTCTCCCTATGTCTAGCATTAAAAAATTACAGTTGGTACAAAATACGGCTGCTAGATTTTTGACAAGAACAAGAAAGTTTGATCATATTACGCCTATACTGGCTCACCTGCACTGGCTTCCTGTGCACTTAAGATGTGACTTTAAGGTTTTACTACTTACGTATAAAATACTACACGGTCTAGCTCCGTCCTATCTCGTCGATTGCATTGTACCATATGTCCCGGCAAGAAATCTGCGTTCAAAGAACTCCGGCTTATTAGTGATTCCCAGAGCCCAAAAAAAGTCTGCGGGCTATAGAGCGTTTTCTATTCGGGCTCCAGTACTATGGAATGCCCTCCCGGTAACAATTAGAGATGCTACCTCAGTAGAAACATTTAAGTCCCATCTTAAAACTCATTTGTATACTCTAGCCTTTAAATAGCCCCCCTGTTAGACCAGTTGATCTGCCGTTTCTTTTCTTTTCTCCTCTGCTCCCCTTTTCCTTGAGGGGGGGGGGCACAGGTCCGGTGGCCATGGATGAAGTGCTGGCTGTCCAGAGTCGGGACCCGGGGTGGACCGCTCGCCTGTGCATCAGCTGGGAACATCTCTGCGCTGCTGACCCGTCTCCGCTCGGGATGGTGTCCTGCTGGCCCCACTATGGACTGGACTCTTACTATTATGTTGGATCCACTATGGACTGGACTCTCACAATATTATGTCAGACCCACTCGACATCCATTGCTTTCGGTCTCCCCTAGAGGGGGGGGGGTTACCCACATATGCGGTCCTCTCCAAGGTTTCTCATAGTCATTCACATTGACGTCCCACTGGGGTGAGTTTTTCCTTGCCCGTATGTGGGCTTTGTACCGAGGATGTCGTTGTGGCTTGTGCAGCCCTTTGAGACACTTGTGATTTAGGGCTATATAAATAAAGATTGATTGATTGATTGATTGATTAGTAAAAATGAGTAAAAACTAAACATGGGAACACGATTGTAGCTCAACTAGCCATAATTGTGTTTGTTTTTTGAAAGTGACAAGTGCAGGTATACTTTTCAAAGTATACCTGCACCATAGTTGTGGTCCTTTTATTGAAAAGGCAGTCTGGGCAAAAGATGTCCTACGAAATGGAACACAACAGTTGCCTTTTGACGTTGCTCGGGTGGTAGATCTGGTACCACTTTGCAGTCTTGTAATTGCCTTGCAGAGCAATTGGGGAGCAGAGTTATCCAAGCATTTAAAAACCAGTTTGACGGTGTGTAACAAAATAAAATATTGTATTTGGTTAAAATTTGGCAATGATGATATCGTATACTCTTCTTGTCTAGAACTTTCAAGGTGCGGTTATAAAGACACTCAATGGTCTTGATTGATGACTGGTGTGCCTGGGACCATGTCGTTAAGCCATAAGATATGTGTGAAAGAATCATTGCATTCATAAAAGTAAAAGCACAGCTAAGAGTTAAGCAGTGTCTTATAATCTTAAAACAGCCTAGGTTTGCCTTCAGGGTTTTACACATTTTCTTAATGTGACTTTTAAAATTCAGTATAGATCTACTATAACCTATTCATACCCTCACCCCTAACTATACTAATTACCCAGCAAGTACAAGACATTAAAACAACGTTGAGAACTTGTTGAATTAGGTCCTGACGTTGAACAACTCAAACATACCTACTCAGTGGCCTAGTGGTTAGAGTGTCCGCCCTGAGATTGGTAGGTTGTGAGTTCAAACCCCGGCCGAGTCATACCAAAGACTATAAAAATGGGACCCATTACTTCCCTGCTTGGCACTCAGCATCAAGGGTTGGAATTGGGTGTTAAATCACCAAAAATGATTCCCGGTCGTGGCCATCGCTGCTGCCCACTGCTCCCCTCACCTCCCAGAGGGTGGAACAAGGGGATGGGTCAAATGCAGAGGACACATTTCACCACACCTAGTGTGTGTGTGTGACAATCATTGGTACTTTAACTTTAACTTTAAACATAACGTTGAAAAAAACATGCTTTTTGACGACGTTTAGTCAATGTCAGGTTATGATGTCGATTTGACCTTTGAAATTTGATCATTTCTCAACCAACAACGTGGCTCTAACGTTGGAGATCAACGTTGTCTCAATTTACAAATACAACTATTTTGCAACATTGTTTCAAAGTCACTTTTAAAGGACATGTATGTATCCGATTGGGTTGAGTTTTTTCTTGCCCTGATGTGGGATCTGAGCCGAGGATGTCGTTGTGGCTTGTGCAGCCCTTTGAGACACTCGTGGTTAAGGGCTATACAAATAAACTTTGATTGATTGATTGAACAATATTAAGTAACCCACACCCAAACTCTAACTCCGATCCCAATTCTTACTGTAACTCTAAACCCCAACCCCAACCCTAACCGTAAATCGAATAATATTTCTAACCCCAAACACAAACAATTCTACCAAACCCAAACTATAACTGCAATCCTTACTCTAACTCTAAACCCAAAGTGGCCCAAACCCCAACCCCAATCTCAAACCCAACTCTAAATGAAACCATCCATCCATCCATCCATCTTCTTCCGCTTATCCGAGGTCGGGTCGCGGGGGAAGCAGCCTAAGCAGGGAAGCCCAGACTTCCCTCTCCCCAGCCACTTCGTCCAGCTCCTCCCGGGGGATCCCGAGGCGTTCCCAAGCCAGCCGGGAGACATAGTCTTCCCAACGTGTCCTGGGTCTTCCTCGTGGCCTCCTACCGGTCGGACGTGCCCTAAACAACTCCCTAGGGAGGCGCTTGGGTGGCATCCTGACTAGATGCCCGAACCACCTCATCTGGCTCCTCTCGATGTGGAGGAGCAGCGGCTTTACTTTGAGCTCTCCCCGGATGACAGAGCTTCTCACCCTATCTCTAAGGGAGAGCCCCGCCACCCGGCGGAGGAAACTCATTTCGGCCGCTTGTACCCGTGATCTTGTCCTTTCGGTCATAACCCAAAGCTCATGACCATAGGTGAGGATGGGAACGTAGATCGACCGGTAAATTGAGAGCTTTGCCTTCCGGCTTAGCTCCTTCTTCACCACAACGGATCGATACAGTGTCCGCATTACTGAAGACGCCGCACCGATCCGCCTGTTGATCTCACGATCCACTCTTCCCTCACTCGTGAACAAGACTCCGAGGTAAAATGAAACCCCCAATCATAATTCCAACCCTTAATACTAACCATTCTCATAGCTCTAACCTTACATCTAAACAGAAACTAACCCTCACCCTCGTTCTAACCCAGTAAAAACCTCCAGCTGCAGAGCGTTTTCCACTCGAGCTCCAGTGCTCTGGAATGCCTTACCGGCAACATTTAGAGATGTTACCTCAGTAGAAGCGTTCAAGTTCTGCCTTAAAACTCATTTATATACTCTAGCCTTTGAATAGACCCCTTTTTGAACCAGTTGATCTGCCGCTTTTCTGCAATGCTCCACCCCTCTCCTGCTTGGAGAGGCTACGAGGTGTTTCTGGAGAGGTAACAGTCTTGGGGAGGTGTTAGCTGACCTGAATTAAGACCCGAGATGGACCATTTGTTGGACCACTCTTCCATGGAAAACCATAGACATCTCTGCGTAGGTGACTGAACGAGCCTGGAAGAAGATAGACCACTCCGCGTCAACTAATACATTTTAAAATTCTTGATTTAACAATTCAATAACTGTACTCACTTGACATCCATTGCAGCTGGTCACCCTGGAAGGGGGCTTCCTACATCTGCGATCCCTTCTCAAGGTTTCTTCCTTTTCCCCATCTGGGGTTTTTGGAGTTTGTCCTTGCCTGAATGTGGTTTTTGATCAGGAGATGTGGTTGGTGAAACCCTTTGAGGCACCCGTGATTAAGGGCTAAGTACATCAAATTTGATCGATTGCTTGATTGACCACGGCCCTAACTTTAACCCTGGGTCAAGCATCAACCAGAACCCCAAATTGCTATTACTTTAAAAAAACATTGCAGAATAAATACAACTAAAAAATGCATTAATTCATATGATCTAGCCAGATCCTAATTAGAATAATTTTTCTAATTCATCCATCCATCTTCTACCGCTTATTCCCTTCGATTGTTCTCAAACTGTGGTCTAGTGCAGTGTTCCTTAACCATTGCTGTGCCGCCAGCGCCTCCTAGAGGGCAGCTACATCATCAGTACTCAGTTGTAATACACTTTTCCACCACTTGTGGCAGTTAGGACAATATAAAAAAAACAAAAGAAGTCTGGAGCTAAAGTCATAAGTTTCTCAAGTGCAAAAAATTATAACTAAAGTGGTGAAGCTGTACAGTGTTTTCATTTGCACTTTAATTTAATTGATAGTTTAATTAAGAAACATATTTATTATTAATTTAGTTTATCTATTTTAACACAACATACTTATTTATGAGTCCCTTCCTATGCAGTATATTTGGTTAGTACTCACTCTTCTAATCAGCTTAAATAAATAATAATCTTTGTGATCAACACATGGTTTCATATCATTTGACAAGGTTGTAAACTGTAAGTAGGTTGGATGGAATTATTGAAAACGATTAAAATAACGAGTAAGATTATTAATTTAGTGTTAGTATTTGAGTGGGCCCCGGCCCCTCTGTGGTGGAGAAGTTGGGCCCCGAGGTCAAAAAGGTTAAAGACCCCTGGTCTAGAGGTACACCAGCTCTATCTAGTGGTACGCCAAAGAATCACTTGATTAAAGTACAGTGTTTTATTCATTTATTTTTTGTCCTGGCCAGCCATTCAGGCAAATCATATTGTTGATGTAGCTGCCCATATTTGCTGATGAGGTGGCGACTTGTCCAGGGTGTACCCCGCCTTCCGCCCGATTAGTGCTGAGATAGGCTCCAGCGCCCCCCGCGACCCCGAAGGGAATAAGCGGTAGAAAAATGGATGGATGCAAATGTATTTACCGTATTTTTCGGACTATAAGTCGCAGTTTTTTTCATAGTTTGGCCGGTGTTGCGTTCGGACCAGTTGTTCCTCCCAGGGAATTCAAGTTTATGGTCGCTCCCAAGCTCTTTGCGACACTTAAAGCTGAGTAGAAGAACAACCAGAGACAGAATAGGTATTTTGTAATATATTTGCAAAGCTTTGTAAAAAAAAATGAGACCAGTCCAGCATAGAACATTCAATCGCGCAGCTAAGATGGTCTGATCTAAAATATGGAAACCTTCTATTCTATAAAGTCTCTCTCCCTCCCACCCTCGCTGTCTTGTCTTTCCAGCCCAAACACATGCCCATTGCCCTCCGCACCTGGACACAAGAAGAGATAAAAGAAGGAGTATCTCTCCTCCTTACATTCCATAGTCAAGGTTAGCACACAGTATTTGCAGACAACCAAAAGACCACAATTGGAAGAAAAACACTAGCTGTTTTGTAATATGATTATGACAATAAAGAAGTAACACTTAAATACGGATATATGTAAATATCTGCCTCCGACACCGGGCTCCAGTGCGACTTATATATGTTTTTTTTCCTTCTTTATTATGCATTTTTGGCAGGTGCGACTTATACTCCGGTGCGACTTATACTCCGAAAAATACGGTATATTATTATTTGGTGCAGCCGGGCCGGAGCAGGAGGTGATAGAAAGAGAAAAAAGGAAGACAGAGGGGGAAATTGCGGGGACAAAAGGGGGATAAGACAGAGAGACAACAACAACAACAACAACAACAACAACAACAACAACAACAACAGAACAACATCAGCGAATAAGATATGTACAAATATGATGCACAAATTGATAGGAAAGAAGCGGTTAGTGAAGTAATTATTAATAACACAGAAATGACAATGAACATTATTGCACTACAAATGGAGCAATACAAGTACCAACATAAATAGAACTATTGATGATGAACAATACCAATAATTACCTCTATTATCAACAATGCAATTGTTTCAAATGCAACAATACATATACTGTATGTAATGATAATTAGTGATACAAAAGAAAGCAGATAAATGGGGGGGAAGAAAGAGAAGCAAACTGTATTAACCTTGTAGATTGTTATAGTAACAATAGGTTAAGCTTTGTCAGTGTGTCGTGTTTTACCCAGTTTACCCTAGGGGAACAGCGTTAATATATGTTTGATGAAACGTGATTATATACATGAATGTATGTATGTATATGTACTTGTATATGTACAGTATGTGTATACCGTATTTTTCGGACTATAAGTCGCAGTTTTTTTCATAGTTTGGCCGGGGGTGCGACTTATACTCAGGAGCGCCTTATGTGTGAAATTATTAACACATTACCGTAAAATATCAAATAATATTATCTAGCTCATTCACGTAAGAGACTAGACGTATAAGATTTCATGGGATTTAGCGATTAGGAGTGACAGATTGGTTGGTAAACGTATAGCATGTTCTATATGTTATAGTTATTTGAATGACTCTTACCATAATATGTTACGTTAACATACCAGGCACGTTCTCAGTTGGTTATTTATGCCTCATATAACGTACACTTATTCAGCCTGTTGTTCACTATTCTTTATTTATTTTAAATTGCCTTTCAAATGTCTATTCTTGGTGTTGGCTTTTATCAAATAAATTTCCCCCAAAAATGCAACTTATACATGTTTTTTTCCTTCTTTATTATGCATTTTCGGCCGGTGCGACTTGTACTCCGTAGCGACTTATACACCGAAAAATACGGTATGTATGTTTGTACAATGAATGTGTGTGTGGAAGTATGTGCCATGTGTGTGTATGTATGTGTTGTATTTGTGTACGTATGTGGCAGAGTATGTACCTATGTACAGCACAGGCCAAAAGTTTGGACACACCTTCTCATTCAATGTGTTTTCTTTATTTTCATGACTATTTACATTGTAGATTGTCACTGAAGGCATCAAAACTATGAATGAACACATGTGGAGTTATTTACTTAACAAAAAAAGGTGAAATAACTGAAAACAGGTTTTATATTCTAGTTTCTTCAAAATAGCCACCCTTTGCTATGATTACTGTTTTGCACACTCTCGGCATTCTCTCGAGGAGCTTCAAGAGGTAGTCACCTGAAATGGTTTTCACTTCACAGGTGTCATAGTTTTGATGCCTTCAGTGACAATCTACAATGTAAATAGTCATGACGATAAAGAGAACACATTGAAATGAGATGGCGTGTCCAAACTTTTGGCCTGTACTGCATGTGGCTCAGTACCAATGTGTGCGCGTATGTATGTATCAATGAATGTATGTATGTATGTATGAATAATTGTGTGTATGTGTTTTGTAAGTACAATACATTTGTCTCGTAGTGTATGCGGGAGCCAAAGTACAGCCCCAGCGACCAAGAGTCCCAACCCAAAACAGCAGATGCGGTGCCCAAGGAACAAGGTACTACCGACTCCACGCAGTCAAACTGGGCACAGCGGCAGGTCCCCCAGAGGCAGGTCAAAGACAGACGTGCCCAGCAGAGGACAAGGCACGGGAGAAGCAGAGGACAGCCAGTCCCCAAGCCAGAAAGACGTGACACCCCAACCCCTGAGGGGCCCAGAGACCAGAAACCAGTGATTTATTTTTGTAGTTCAAACAGTGTTCCTGATCACACAGTGTGTAATGTTACATTGGCCAAACATGTTAAATATACTTCTTAAATAAAACCTCTGCCTTGATTTGAATGAATACTTAAGCCCACTACGCTACTGTATTTAAATGTTGGTCATTATGGTGGTACTTGGAGAGCCACGCATTTTCTGAGGTGGTACATGACGAAAAAAGTTTGAGAATCACTGCGACCCCAAAAGGGACAAGGGGTAGAAAATGGATGGATGGATGATCTAATTCAGTGGTTCTTAACCTTGTTGGAGGTACCAAACCCCACCAGTTTCATATGCGCATTCACCGAACCCTTCTTTAGTGAAAAATAAAATGTTTTTTTTTTTTTTCAAATTCAAGACAAAGTTATATGTTTTTGGTAACACTTTAGTATGGGGAACATATTCTAAGTAACAAAGACTTAATTTAGAGTTATTTGGTTAGGGTTAGGGTTAGAGGGTTAGGGCCAGGGTTAGAGTTATAATAAGGCCATGCCGAATAAGGCATTAAGTTTAGTTTTTAGTTAAGAGCCAATATGTTACTAATTTGCATGTTAATAAGCAACTAATTAATGGTCAATATGTTCCCCATACTAAAGTGTTACCATGTTTTATTACTGGTGCACAAAATGAACCGTGCATGAACATCACCTTGTTCAAAGAACAAAACCAACACAGTGCATAAACTCACAACAAATGACACAGCTGCAAATCAGTGTGACTTCTGCTGCTGCCGAATCCGTAATACGCCGATAGGGAGAAGTTTTTATTTACACGATGAGTCGGGTGTGTCTTGACCTCCGCCGAACCCCTGAGGCCGACTCACCGAACCCCTAGGGTTCGATCGAACCCAGGTTAAGAACCACTGATCTAATTGAAGGAATTGCTGTTTTAGTTGATATCTTAGTGGTTGACACTACCCTCTGGTGGGCAAAGTAACACAATAAGAATGGAGACGATTTGAACGCCCTCTACATTTGATGGCTAATAACTATTCATTGTCAGGTACAGCTCTAAATATGCCGTCATGTGATCTGAAACACACGAAGTGGTGATGAGGTGTCACATTGTCGATCTTGCTAAAGCAAAAGTGAGCCAACCAGCCAGGAAAGAATGAGGAATGTGTGTGTGTGTGTTTCAGCATCAGAGCTAATCAGAGCTGCCTCTAATGACCCCTCCAGAGAGACCCCGGATAATCCCCGTCACCTCCGGGACCTTCAGCGCCTGCCTTCCCCCTCACCGCTTCCCACCTCAGCAGTGAGGGGGTGCGTTTTTGGTCCTGGCCAGCCTGGGCGGGTGGAGTGAAAACAAGGTCGCAGGTCATTGTGCAAATCTATTATCGCACAGCACCATCCAGCAGGGTGCAGAAGTGGACTGATCACCAGCAGGAGTATATGTAGTAACAACAACTGACCACTAGAGGACGCCAAAGGTGCCCTGTGCTTTCTTTTTTTTTTGGCACCGTTCCATACTGGGGGACAAGTTATTCTGAGCTAATTTGCACCTGATGTTCACTTAATGAAGACGGAGGCATGCCCTGGTGGGAGAGCAAATCTCCTGACATGATGTCCAATAATTAAGGCGCAAGCATTTAACATGCCGCACACACACTTGCACTAATGAGCGTAACAAGCTGTCCTAATCAAAACATCATCTTGCAAACGAACAAGGGGTGTTTCCACCTAAGAGGCACGTCTCTCACTGGACATTGTTTACGTTATTAACACCTTTGGGATGAACTGGCAGGGAGAGGCCGGTGACCTGTGACCTCACAAATGCTGAGAAATTCCCACACTTAGGCAGAATTGGTTGTCTGGTGTACAAGACACGTCTTAATACTCGTGTCCCAAAGCGCGACAATGTTGGCTGCGGTGTGGCTAAAGAAAAGCTCCGACAGCACCACTATTCATTGGTTCATTAGGGCTTCATTAAAATTGCATCTGGCGTTTCCGCGGCGGTAATGAAAGTTAATGCAAGTGTCAAAAACGTCTCTCTGGTTTGCTAACCAAACTCTGCCATAGCCGTCTTTAATTGCATTGATGTTGTACTCATTTCAACTGCGTTGACAGGTGAGGAGGGTTGTTGCAATACAGTACAATGAAAACACGCATAACTCCAAAGTTTATCATTCGTATACAACTTATTTTATTTTATAGTCTATATTTTTTTTCAATAATTGTATCGGAAATATCGTGGACCCATTCTATGATTAAAATGTAAAAAAATAAAAAAATAAATATATATATATATATATATATATATATATATACCGTATATTTCGGAGTATAAGTCGCACCGGAGTATAAGTCGCACCTGCCGAAAATGCATAATAAAGAAGGAAAAAAACATATATAAATCGCACCGGAGCCCGGCCAAACTGAAAAAAAAAATGCGACTTATAGTCCGAAAAATACGGTATATATATATATATATATATATATACATATATATATATATGGGCAGCACGGTGGAAGAGGGGTTAGTGCATCTGCCTCACAATACGAAGGTCCTGAGTAGTCTTGGGTTCAATCCCGGGCTCGGGATCTTTCTGTGTGGAGTTTGCATGTTCTCCCCGTGACTGCGTGGGTTCCCTCCGGGTACTCCGGCTTCCTCCCACTTCCAAAGACATGCACCTGGGGATAAGTTGATTGGCAACACTAAATTGGCCTTAGTGTGTGAATGTGAGTGTGAATGTTGTCTGTCTATCTGTGTTGGCCCTGCGATGAGGTGGCGACTTGTCCAGGGTGTACCCCGCCTTCCGCCCGATTGTAGCTGAGATAGGCTCCAGCGCCCCCCGCAACCCCAAAGGGAATAAGCGGTAGAAAATGGATGGAAAAAAATGGATATATATATATATATATATATATACATATATATATATATACATATATGTATATTGTGTGTAAAAAGTGTGTAAATAAAAAAATTCCAAAGTTTTTTTTTTGTGTTTGTGTCTTATTTCAAACATTTTTTATTTAAAAAAAAAAATAACTTGAAAACTATGTTAATTTGTGATTTTTTAAAGGTTGTTTCCTAATGTAAATTAAACACAACAAATATCACAATAATCATGTATAGTAGTGTTGTCCCGATACCGATATTTTGGTACCGGTACCAAAATTATTTCGTTAATTTTTGCTACTTTTACGATACTTTTCTAAATAAAGGGGACCACAAAAAATTGCATTATTGGCTTTATTTTAACAAAAAAATCTTACAGTACATTAAACATGTGTTTCTTATTGCAAGTTTGTCCTTAAATAAAATAGTGAACATAAAGGACAACTTGTCTTTTAGTAGTAAGTAAGCAAACAAAGGCTCCTAATTAGTCTGCTGACATATGCAGTAACATATTGTGTCATTTTCCATTCTATTATTTTGTCAAAATTATTAAGGACAAGTGGTAGAAAATAAATTATTAATCTACTTGTTCATTTACTATTATTCTTAATAAGTAATTATTTCGATACTTTTCTAAATAAAGTGCGCACACACACACACACACACATATATAAATATATATCATATACATATATATATATATATATATATATATATATATATATATATATATATTAAATATATATACTAGTGTTGTCCAGATATCAATATTTTGGTACCGGTACCAAAATGTATTTCGATACTTTTCGGTACTTTTTGATACTTTTCTAAATAAAGGGCACCATAAAAAAATTGCATTATTGGCTTTATTGTAACAAAAAATCTTAGGGTACATTAAACACATGTTTCTTATTGCAATTTTGTCCTTAAATAAAATAGTGAAAATACAAGACAACTTGTCTTTTAGTAGTAAGTAAGCAAACAAAGGCTCCTAATTTAGTCTGCTGACATATGCAGTAACATATTGTGTCATTTTCCATTCTATTATTTTGTCAAAATTATTAAGGACAAGTGGTAGAAAATGACTTATTAGTCTATTTGTTCATTTACTGTTAATATCTGCTTACTTTCTCTTTTAACATGTTCTATCTACACTTTTGTTAAATTGTAATAATCACTTATTCTTCTTGGATGACACTACAAATTTGGGTATCAATTCCATACCAAGTAGTTACAGGATCATACATTGGTCATATTCAAAGACCTCATGTGTCCAGGGACGTATTTCCCGAGTTTATAAACATAATATAAATGTTGATATGTTTTGTGATGCCAAAACATATCAACGTAATCATAGTAGTATCGACCAGTTACGCTCCTGTACTTGGTATCATTACAGTGGATGTTAGGTGTAGATCCACCAATGGCGTTTGTTTACATTGTGATGTTGGTGAGCTACGGTGTGTAGTGAAGCATGTTTAGCTATTCCTCGTCCTGCAGGGATGATACTTGTAAGAAACTTACTTTATTTGTCCCATTGGAGGCGAGGATTAGTGATTTAGAAGTAGCTAAAACACTGCCGACTGCGGCTGGACTTTAGCCTCTAGCTCGCTTGGGACAAATTGTAAAATGCTGGCAGCTATTCAAAGTACCCTAAAGTTGCTACAAATGATTGGATGAACTGTGGGCACTTAGACTTTTGCGATTTTGTACAACATTGCAAACATTTGGAGACGCCGTCAGCTCTGATTGTGAAGTATGATGAATTTGAGGACAAGAAATGGACAATTAGAGTGAAAAGTTTCAATTTGTTTTCGCGCGCTCAAACACAAACGTTCTAATCTGGATTGTTTTCCCTGCCTGCAAGCGACGTGGCAAGGTCGGTTCTTCGAGACTCCCCCAGAGGACAGTATAGCGAAGACACAACAAACACCTTCCCTTTCTCTCACAGACGCACACCTGTTGTTGTTGTTGACTTTTGTTGGACTGACTGGCTGTGTTATCGCGTTCCAAAGTCACGATACAGAGACACGCTGCTGACTTACAAACGCATATGCGTCCACGAAAAATACAGGCCACACACACACACACCTTTGACGCTTCACACCACGGAGTAGGATGGAAATCGGAGCAGCGCCCCTAGTGGCTGGCAGCTACGGGACTGGTGTCCGTCCTCTCACCCCTCGTTGCAAGTCTCGAGTTGTATGTCGCAATATGTGTACCGTATTTCTCGGAGTATAAGTCGCACCTGCCGAAAATGCATAATAAAGAAGGGAAAAAACATATATAAGTCGCACTGGAGCCCGGCCAAACTATGAAAAAAACTGCAATTTATAGTCCGAAAAATACGGTATGTGCTTTGCCATGTATTTTTTCTCTCCCCCCCATAGGAGCCTAGTCTGAAATCAACTTTTTTCTTTTACTCATCCTCCCCCAGTGTCTACCTTTTTCCCACCTTTTACGGGGCGCCGTAAGTAGTGACCCATCAGCGTTCCTGTTCTGTTAGCCTGTACAATGTTTAATGTCTAATCTTGAACTGTTTTGTGCTGAAAATGCAATGTTGTTATCCAATGAAAATAAAGAGCCATCCATTCAAATTCGCAAGTGTGATTAATCTGACAAAAAAATTTGACAGCACTACTTTTATCAGAATCAGAATCAGAAATACTTTATTAATCCCTGAGGGGAAATTAAGATTTTCAGCACAATCCCATTCAAGAGCAGACAAACATTACAAGGAGACAGAACAGGATCGCTGACGGGTTTGCCAACTTCCAGCGCCCCTTACAAAAAAGGTGAGAAACAGGTAAACGCTGTAAGATTTTAACGCTTACATTTAGTTTTCTATAGCCACATTTTTTGATTTTTATATACCGTATTTTTCGGACTATAAGTCGCTCCGCAGTATAAGTCGCACCGGCCGAAAATGCATAATAGAGAAGGAAAAAAACATATATATGTCGCATTTTTGGGGGAAATTTATTTGATAAAACCCAACACCAAGAATAGACATTTGAAAGGCAATTTAAAATAAATAAAGAATAGTGAACAACAGGCTGAATAAGTGTATGAGGCATAAATAACCAACTGAGAAGGTGCCTGGTATGTTAACGTAACATATTATGGTAAGAGTCATTCAAATAACTATAACATATAGAACATGCTATACGTTTACCAAACAATCTGTCACTCCTAATCGCTAAATCCCATGAAATCTTATACGTCTAGTCTCTTACGTGAATGAGCTAAATAATATTATTTGATATTTTACGGTAATGTGTTAATAATTTCACACATAAGTCGCTCCTGAGTATAAGTCGCACCCCCCGGCCAAACTATGAAAAAAACTGCGACTTATAGTCCGAAAAATACGGTATATATATTTTTATTCTCCGAATTCTGTGAGTTGTTTTATTTTATGTGATTTTTGCTTGTTTCACTTCATTTTTTAAAAAATATCTCAACTTTGTGATTTATTTCATCGTGTGTGAGTGGTTGGTTTGTGCAGGCTTTCATTTTTTTCTTTTTCAGAGATCTGGCACACCTGGAGGTGCAGTCCAGGTGCGTCGGTTATAAGGAAACGTGTAGCACGTGTGCTATGCTTTGTTTGCTTTAAAGAGGATCAATTATGCAAAAACAACTTTTCTTAAATAAATGATTAAAATTATAAATTTTCATTAATTGCAATTGAACAGAAAGTGGATAAACTTCTTGACACTTCAATGCAAAAAAAAAAAAAAAAAAGAGCTATACTTCTTGCCGAAGTTGTCCTCCAGTAAGTCGGTCATAATGAGACTTAAAATATGAATAAATAAATGTGAAATTTGGTATTAAGACATTAAAAATGTATCGTGATAGATTGCCATATCACCCTTCAGAAGTTTTGGCCAGGAAATTGCATACTGTATGCAATTGAAGTAAACTTTTCAGCGTCTACACACATTTAAAAACTAAAGCTCTCTCTAGAAGTCCTGCTGATGCTTCAGGACGTTCAGTCTGTATCTTTTGCGTTTATTATAGTCCAGAGCAGGTCTGAGTGCTCGCAGCCTTGCAGCTACATCATCATCAGCACCATCACCAACCCTACTGCTGTCGTCGTTGGCTTTTCTCCTTCTTTCCTGTTCTAATTGCTTGCAAAGCCCCGCTGCCACCCATTAGCAGAATATCCATTAGTCTGCTTCCCCCAGACCACCTCTACGCCGACTTTTACTACACCTCAGAGGCCCTCGCACTTGGAGGCTGCGATGGTCCGTGAACATGCTTGGCTATTAGCTAGAAACAACCAAAATGTCTACATTTCATTTGTCTAACTTTTTACACACACACACACATATATATATATATATATATATATATATATATATATATATATATATATATATATATATATATATATATATATAGACTTAATTGTGCAAGCTTAAACACTTTAATTTTGACAAGCATTTTGTGTTTTTACCTCCAAATTTTAGGATTAGAAAATTGTATTAAATCATTTTTTCCTCAGGTAAATTGTTTTTAATCCTTTTTTCCCCTTTGCTTTAATGTAAGGATTTACATTTTTAGAGAGATTATTTTTGTTTTCGCCTTAAGATTTTAAGATTGAAAAATGTTATTGAAATTTGAATGATTATTTTTTTTACGTTAACATTTTCATGTTGTCAGATATTTAGTTTTTACCTCCAAATTTTAGGATTAAAACACCTATTGTAGTTTCTATTCAAGTTTTCTGTGTTAACTTAATACTTTAATTTTCTGAGACATTTTTTGTTTTGACCTCCAAATTTCAGCATACATTTTTTTTTTTTACAATTTCATCAGATGTTATTGCATTAACGTAAACATATGTTCTTATAAATTTTTGTTTTTGCCTTAAAAATTTATGATTTAAAAAAATGCATCAACATTTCATCAGACATTTTTGTGTAGACTTAATACTTTTACCTCCAAATTTTAGGAATAAAAATATTTTTTTACAAGATGTTTTTCTTTACTTAAAGATTTTAATGTTTTCAGACATTTTATTTTTACCTCCATAGTTTTGGATTAAAAAATATATACAAATGTGTACGACTTCTTTGTGTTAACTTAATACTTTAATTTTCTTAGACATTTTTCGTTTTTCACCTCCAAATTTTAGGATAAAAATGCATCAACATTTAATTAGACGTTTTTAAATGAACTTAAATACTTTCATTTTATGAGACATTTTTGGTTTTGACCTCAACATTTTAAGAGAAGAAAAATGCATCAACATTTTATCAGATGTTTTTGAGTTATTTTTAATACTTTAATTTTCCCAGACATTTTTTGTTTTCACCTCCAAATTTTTTGATAAAAAAAACAAACTATTAAAATATGTATGACTTTTTTCCCCCTTAACGCAACACTTTAATTTTCTCAGACATTTTTTGTTTTTCACCCCCAAATTTTAGAATAAAAAATGCATCAACATTTTATTAGAAATTGTTTAGTTAACTTAAATACTATTAGACATTCTTTGTGTAATCACCAAGTTTAAGGAAAAAAAACAAACGTATATCAGATGTTTTTGCGTCAACTCAAATAATTATATTTTCTCAGATATTTTTTGTTTTTTGTGTCACATTTTGCGTAAAAAGTATCCCAATTTCTACCAGATTTGTATTTTGATCCAATTTAAATATTTTAAATAAATCATAATTTTTTTAATCTTTATATTTCGTAATCTTTTTTTGTTTATTAAAATCAATAAAAAAAAAAAAAATATAGCGGTTTATTGTCGCAGTTCAATAAATGTATAGTTATATCTTTTTAGAGTTTATACAGTAATAGTTTTTGCTAATTGCAAGCAGAATGACAGCAGAAAAATCAAAGAAAGCGTTGGATGTTATAAAATAATGCAGGCGTACCTAATGTTGTGTCCCTCGTCCTGATGTCCTCCTGTCTCCACATGTTTGTGTGGAATCAATACTAAGTGGGGGAAAAAAAATTGTCAGAATGAACTCCCAATGACAAAGTAAGTGTTGTCTATTGATTATTTGCCGTGGTATTTGCTGTACCAATGTGAATGTAAATGTGTGTGTGGCCCACTGGGAGTGTGTGCTCTGTGATCCAGGTAATGCGGAGCAGCCATTGAACAGCAGAACAAACGAAAGGGGACCGCTCGCCATCCATCTTCCGTCCCCGTCTCCAGTTATTGATTCGTATCGTGATGCCAGCTTAACACATGCGTCCGGGCCAACCCGGAGGTTCCACAAGGGATGCTGTCTGAGCTACTGAGAACTAACATCGTATCATTTTATCGCATCCTATTGTGCTGCATTTTGTACCATATATTAGCATATCCCAAAGCATTGGATGTTATCGTCTAACATCATAGCTTAATTTTTGAATTGTCACGCGTTCTATCTCTACATATGGTCTCTTATCTTTACGTATCATAGGGCGTAGTTCTATTGAATCGAATGCTATTGTAAGTATCGTATATTTACGTATAAAATTGCTTCCTATGTTAGGCCTTGTCTCCTAACGTATAGTGTATGTTTGGCCTGCGAGACGTCATGCGTTTAGTAAAGAATCCGAACCGCTGTGTGTTAAATATCGGACACTCTGATTGCTGCAAGTTTCCCGCCATCCTGTGGACTACGTGAGTAAATCAGGTCATGAATTGATGTTTGAAGGGAAGACAGCACAGCGTTTACTTACATAACCCAATCCAAACAACCTTCCTTAGTCATGTGGCAAAAAAAAACACAACCCTGTAACAAACACAAAAAGTCAACACACATGGTCACACATAACCTAACCTGCCTACTGAACTTTGCGGATGTTATAAAAAAACGTCCAATGACCATAAAAAAACAAAACAACAAAAACTAATTACACCCATTGGTAATATATTTTCCCATCATGCTTTGTACTTATTACAAAGTATGATGGGAAAAAAAATGCGAAGCACTCTCTCCACACTTCTACATGCTTGCCGCATTTTAGCTGCTTGATATTTCTGATTGATTACAAAACTTTAAGGAGGTCGATAAAAAAGTAAACAAGGAAAGAGTCAAACTCTCACATACTCTTAATATCCAATTATATTGATAATTATAATATCCATAGTATTTATATATATAATAATATAATTAATATAATATTAATATAACATGTACGCAGTTACTTTATGTGCAGTTGGTTTTCGGCCCCTGGGCAAATTTTTTTAGCCGAATGTGGCCCCCAAGTCATAACGTTCGGACACCCTTGGTATAATATTGTTACAAATAGTCACATTTTTACACATCATATTGCGTCTTTTCTTGCTTGCATCGAATCTAATTATAAATATCTTGTCTTTATGCATCGTATTGTTATGCCTACTTTCGTATCACATTGTAGCTTTTCTTTAAGTAACATACTGTGTCTTATTTTTACATACTGCACATGTCATGTTGCAGCTTATCTTTATCACGATAAATCCTAATGGTAAACATCTTATCCTTACATATCTCACCGCATCGTATTGTTACAAAAACTTCTAATTTACAATATTTTTCAAAATCCCTTTACGTACCATTGCATTCTTTTGTATGACATTGCATTTGATCTTTACGTATTATATTTCCTTGTTGCTTACTGTATTCCATCGTATTGCACATATCTTAATTCAACGTTAAATATCTTATCGTTACGAATCTTACCACTTCGTATTGTGACAAAACTTATCGCAATTTACCCACAAAATGTTTAAGTAATCTCATTGTATAGTTTTGCATTCTATTGTAATAACATTGTACTATCTTCACGTATTATATTTCCTAGTTGCTTACTGCATTCCATCGTATTGTAACATACATCCTATCGTAAAACAAGGTGCTTTATTTTTACATACTGTATCACATCGTAGATCATACTTACGTAACATATGCACCCTTTTCTTATCTTTAGGAGTCATAATGACTTTTATCGCATCAAATCTTATCGTAAAGTATCTTATCTTTACGCATATGGATTTTATTCTGTCACATCGTACCTTCTATTTACGTAAATATAGTGTCAGTATTTGTACATATTGTACATATCATATTGCAACGTTAAATATCTTATCCTTACGAATCTTACCACTTTGTATTGTTACAAAACCTATCGCAATTAATCCACAAAATGTTTAAGTAATCTTTACGTATCCCATTGTATCGATTTGCATTCTATTATAATAACATTGTATTATCCTTACAAAATATATTTCCACGTTATGTACTGTATTCCATCGTATTGTATCATATTCTATCGTAAAGCAAGATTTTACGCAATGTATTGTTACGGGTCCTATTGTATCACATTGTAGATCATATTTATGTAACTTATCTTTATCCAATGCTATTGTATCTGATCTTTACGTATCACATGTGCGCTTTCTATCGTGTCGTATCTTCATGCATCATTTTGCGTCTTACAGTAACATAACCTATAGCACGACATCCTAACGTAGCTTATCTTTATGTATAACATTAATATCCTATCATAATTCACTGCATCACAATACCGTATTTTCTGGACCATAGGGCGCACCGGATTATAAGGCGCACTGCCGATGAGCGGGTCGAATCAGGTTTTCTTTTCATACAAAAGGCGCACCGGATTATAAGGCGCATTAAAGGAGTCATATTATTATTATTTTTTCTAAATGTAAAACACTTCTTTGTGGTCTACATAACATGTAATGGTGGTTCTTTGGTCAAAATGTTGCATAGATTATGTTTTACAGATCATCTTTAAGCCGCTTTCTGACAGTCGCTTCCGGATGCGCCGTTTTGTGGGTGGTATTATTTACGTGGCTCACCTTCGACAGCGTCTTCTCCCCGTCATCTTTGTTGTAGCGTGCAAGGACGGGAGTGGAAGAAGTGTGAAAATATGGAGCTAACTGTTTTAACGGCATTCAGAATTTACTTAAATCAACAACGGAGCAACATCTCCTCATCCGTGGCTCACTAGTGCAATAACAACGCCGGAAATGTGTCCCGTGAAAAAACGCCCGACCGGAACTCTCTAATAGCTAAAGTTCCTTAGGTGAATAATGTAAACCCACTACACCGGTATGTTTTAGCGCTTCCATAGCCGGATACAAGTTAGAACTTTACAATACTTTATATTACAAATGGCAACAGCGTAGGATGAATGTCCCATAACTTATCGACTACGGTATCGGCACGGACTACAGTGGCGGACGTGCGAAAGTTTTCAGGACTTATGCAGATCCCAAATACACATCAGCAGGTACCAGAAGGTAAGAAACGTTGGTTTTGCATTAATATTGTGAAACAAAATGCCAGATAATATGTCTGCTAATGGGTGCCATTTTGCGGTCCTTATACACACACCATAATAATACTTGTATCTCTGACTACGGTAGCCGTAATGGTCCGACAATCCATCAAGTGATGCGGCTTCAAAGTCGTACTAAACATTTTGACAGATTTTTGAGTGCCGTGTGTAATGTTCTTTATTTTCAATGGAACATTTAAAGTTTTGGTGTTGTTTACTGGCGTCATATCGCAGTCTACACGTATCTCTTATGTGTGACTGCCATCTACTGGTCACACTTATCATTACACCATGTATCAAATAAAATTGTTTCAAGGTTGGTAAGCACCAGAATTATTCCGTACACTAGGCGCACCGGGTTATAAGGCTCACTGTCGATTTTTAAGAAAATGAAAGGATTTTAAGTGCGCCTTGTAGTCCCAAAAATACGGTATATAGTATCATATCCTTATCTGATTGTTTCACATAGTGAGAGTCCAGTCCATAGTGGATCTAACATAATAGTGAGAGTCCAGTCCATAGTGGATCTAATATAATAGTGAGAGTCCAGTCCATAGTGGATCTAACATAATAGTGAGAGTCCAGTCCATAGTGGATCTAATATAATAGTGAGAGTCTAGTCCATTGTGGATCTAACATAATAGTGAGAGTCCAGTCCATAGTGGATCTAATATAATAGTGAGAGTCTAGTCCATTGTGGATCTAACATAATAGTGAGAGTCCAGTCCATTGTGGATCTAACATAATAGTGAGAGTCCAGTCCATAGTGGATCTAACATAATAGTGAGAGTCCAGTCCATAGTGGATCTAACATAATACTCTTACTATTATGTTAGATCCACAATGGACTGGACTCTCACTATTATATTAGATTCACTATGGACTGGACTCTCACCCACATAAATGATAAATAAATGATAAATGGGTTGTACTTGTATAGCGCTTTTCTACCTTCAAGGTACTCAAAGCGCTTTGACACTACTTCCACATTTACCCATTCACACACACATTCACACACTGATGGAGGGAGCTGCCATGCAAGGCGCTAACCAGCACCCATCAGGAGCAAGGGTGAAGTGTCTTGCTCAGGACACAACGGACATGACGAGGTTGGTACTAGGTGGGGATTGAACCAGGGACCCTTGGGTTGCGCACGGCCACTCTCCCACTGCGCCACGCCGTCCCACATCTGTGGTCCTCTCCAAGGTTTCTCATAGTCATTCTCAATGACATCCCACTGGGTTGTGAGTTTTTCCTTGCCCTGATGTGGGATCTGAACCAAGGATGTCGTTGTCGCTTGTGCAGCCCTTTGAGACACTTGTGATTTAGGGCTATATAAATAAACATTGATTGATTGATTGACAATTTTTACACCTTATGATTTTCTTCATCCTAAATTAAGTGTTATTTGGGCCTAAATCTTTGTGTAATAAATAATTAGGCATGATTGTATAATCTATATATATTAATTGTCTTTCCGATACCGTATATTATGTACAAATTCCATCAGTCTCGCCGTAACAATCGCCTGGATCTGTCGCACGCGACCCAAACTGCAGCGTTTTATCGGCGTTCCTCTCCAGGGTGGCGTGTGCCGTTATGGGTGTTGACGTTCAGAGGGAAGGCCGCGGCTTTGAGAATTAACAACCGCGCGCTGATTGTAATGATCCATCATGGCTGTCGTCTTTGCAGAGGACGCTGGTGATTAATCATCGTGTGTGATGTCACAGGGCTGTGGACAGGGGGGAGAGGGTGACAGTTATTTAAGCATCTGAAAGTAAAGATAAATAGTAAACATTTTTTTTTTATCAACAATTTGATGTAAATCAAGTAAAATGGAAATTTAAATAATGAAATAAAGTAGATAAATATTTAAAATTATCAAAATAATAAAAAACAAAAACAAAACCCAAAACCAGTGAAGTTGGCACGTTGTGTAAATGGTAATTAAAAACAGAATACAATGATTTGCAAATCCTTTTCAGCCTATATTCAATTGAATAGACTGCAAAGACAAGATACTTAACGTTTGAACTGGAAAACCTTGTTATTTTTTGTAAGTATTAGCTCATTTGGAATTTGATGCCTGCAGCTGGCACAAGTGGCAATAAATACTGATAAAGTTGAGGAATGCTAAACAAACACGTATTTGGAACATCCCACAGGTGAACAGGCTAATTGGGAACAGGTGGGTGCCATGATTGGGTATAAAAGCAGCTTCCATGAAATACTCAGTCATTCACAAACAAGGATGGGGCGAGGGTCACCACTTTGTGAACAAATGCGTGAGCAAATTGTCGAACGGTTTAAGAACAACATTTCTCAATGAGCTATTGCAAGGAATTTAGGGATTTCACCATCTACGGTCCGTAATATCATCAAAAGGTTCAGAGAATCTGGAGAAATCACTGCACGTCAGCAGCACGCCTGAAAACCAACAGGTATAACTAAAGAAGTTGCACATATTACTACTGACTGCATCTGAAGTAAACAAGCTCTAGCAACACCTTAGCTACATGAATCACATTATGAAAAAAAATAAATGTTTAAGTGCCAAAAAGGAGAGGACCTGAAAGGGTGCTTTGAGGAACGCCTCACTTATGTAAATCACAAGTTTGGACCCCAGTGTTCTACAAACCCGTTTGCATATGAGTTGGGAAATTTTGTTAGATGTAAATATAAACGGAATACAATGATTTGCACACCCATTTCAACCCATATTCAATTGAATGCACTACAAAGACAAGATATTTGATGTTCAAACTCATAAACTTTATTTTTTTTTGCAAATAATAATTAATTTAGAATTTCATGGCTGCAACACGTGCCAAAGTAGTTGGGAAAGGGCATGTTCACCACTGTGTTACATGGTCTTTCCTTTTAACAACACTCAGTAAACGTTTGGGAACTGAGGAGACACATTTTTTAAGCTTCTCAGGTGGAATTCTTTCCCATTCTTGCTTGATGTACAACTTAAGTTGTTCAACAGTCCGGGGGTCTCCGTTGTGGTATTTTAGGCTTCATAATGCGCCACACATTTTCAATGGGAGACAGGTCTGGACTACAGGCAGGCCAGTCTAGTACCCGCACTCTTTTACTATGAAGCCACGTTGATGTAACACGTGGCTTGGCATTGTCTTGCTGAAATAAGCAGGGGTGTCCATGGTAACGTTGCTTGGATGGCAACATATGTTGCTCCAAAACCTGTATGTACCTTTCAGCATTAATGGCGCCTTCACGGATGTGTAAGTTACCCATGTCTTGGGCACTAATACACCCCCATACCATCACAGATGCTGGCTTTTCAACTTTGCGCCTGTAACAATCCGGATGGTTCTTTTCCTCTTTGGTCCGGAGGACACGACGTCCACAGTTTCCAAAAACAATTTGAAATGTGGACTCGTCAGACCACAGAACACTTTTCCACTTTGTATCAGTCCATCTTAGATGGGCTCAGGCCCAGCGAAGCCGACGGCGTTACTGGGTGTTGTTGATAAACGGTTTTCGCCTTGCATAGGAGAGTTTTAACTTGCACTTACAGATGTAGCGACCAACTGTAGTTACTGACAGTGGGTTTCTGAAGTGTTCCTAAGGCCATGTGGTGATATCCTTTACACACTGATGTCGCTTGTTGATGCGGTACAGCCTGAGGGATCGAAGGTCACACGCTTAGCTGCTTATGTGCAGTGATTTCTCCAGATTCTCTGAACCCTTTGATGATATTACGGACTATAGATGGTGAAATCCCTAAATTCCTTGCAATAGCTGGTTGAGAAAGGTTTTTCTTAAACTGTTCAACAATTTGCTCACGCATTTGTTGACAAAGTGGTGACCCTCGCCCCATCCTTGTTTGTGAATGACTGAGCATTTCATGGAATCTACTTTTATACCCAATCATGGCACCCACCTGTTCCCAATTTGCCTGTTCACCTGTGGGATGTTTCAAATAAGTGTTTGATGAGCATTCCTCAACTTTATCAGTATTTATTGCCACCTTTCCCAACTTCTTTGTCACGTGTTGCTGGCATCAAATTCTAAAGTTAATGATTATTTGCAAAAAAAAAAAAAAAAGTTTATCAGTTTGAACATCAAATATGTTGTCTTTGTAGAATATTCAACTGAATATGGGTTGAAAATGATTTGCAAATCATTTTATTCCGTTTATATTTACATCTAACACAATTTCCCAACTCATATGGAAACGGGGTTTGTATGTTTGCTAGCAAAGTTAAAATGATCTTCCAATGTGTTTACCGTATAAAACGTGTTTTTAGGAATTTGCTACAAAAATGTTTGTCTCCCAAGTTTTGAATTGAATTCGGGGACCGGAATGTTGTCATTCCCGGGTCGTATTTGGCCCCTGGGCCGCCATTTGAATAGCTTTGCTGTAAATGAACATGTAAAAAGATGGAACTAATGCTACACCAGTGATGTAGAGTTAGGGGTTGGAACGCACACAAACCAGAAAGCAGCTAACAGGCTAATGAAATTGCCAATTAATTTCCTTCATAATAAACAAGACAAATCGTCCTCAACTACAGTTTTAATTAGCAGGCACAATTTGTTAAATTTCAGCTCAAATGTTTCTAATTAGTTTTGTTGATATCTGCTGCAGTTATTACTAGCACTATTGATTAGTGATGAGTAAATGAGTGAGTTACGCTGTATTGACACTGAACTGATACTGTGTCATTCACCATTTAGTGGATTCTTTTTTTAATTTTCTTATTTTTAGTTGTGCAGAAAGGAAAATTAAACGTGAAACCCTGGTCACCAGAAAAATAACCTTTACCTAATTTAACGCTATAATATCAAAATGATCCCAGACGTCGGAATTTTCCTTCATTTAATACATTCTAAAAGAACATTTTGTTTTCATTCCAGAAGGATTATGCCATTGTCACGCTTAAACAGGACTTCCTTCAAAATAAAAGTTAATCATTGAACAGTAGAATTAGTCCTTCAGGCTGAAAGACAGTCCCTTTTTAAAAAAAAAAAAAAAAAGGACAGATGTGACTATAGAGCTGGAGCTATAGATCCACTTCGCATTATCTACCAGGCCTGGGGCCAAACGACAGCCGCCATGATGGCACACACACACACAAGCACACACACACACACACACACACACACACACACACACACACACACACACACACACACATTTTCTTGTATTTGTTACCTTCTTGAGACCTCGGAAAAATGCCTACCTCTTTAGGACCACCCTTTCTAGATACATAAAGAGTTGTATTTACAACATTAATAATATATACATACTATTCAAATATAAAAAAGGTAAGCTTTTAGTTAATTTTTATTTATTTTTTAAATGTTTTGTTTGCAATTGGTTTTTAATCTTCATTATTTATTTGAAGTTATTACAGTATGTCTCTATATACATATTTTATATTTGTTTTATTAATTTTGGCCAAAGGGGGCGCATTTCAATTTCTTACACACACTTGTTATTACATATGTTGGCCAGAGGGGGAGCACTTACATTTTTTTTTACACACACTTGTTATTTCATATGTTGACCAGAGGTGGAGCAGTTTTAAAACCGGCACACAATTGTTCATCCTATGGTCACACATGGGACGAGGGTTGTCTTATGTCAGCACCGGAAGTCGTAAAATCAGCTGTTCACCTGGCGGGTTTTTTCGGGTACGAACAGGGAAGTCCTTCTTTAGCTGCCGTCTTGTTTTATCATATATTGCTGCCTTTGCACCGGTCAATACTTTTGTATGCACATTAAATCAACAACAAATCCTGACTTTGGAGCAATGTTCACGGACTCTAGTATTTGGCTCTCTATTAGATGCAATGGTTTTCCATATTGGAACCATGATTTCGGTCCTAACTTGTTCACCGGTCCTCATATGAAAGGTACTTTTCCTTGTTGATGTCTCAAGAAGGGTAGCAATACTGGAACACGAACACGAACACACACACACACACACACACACACACACACACACACACACACACACACACACACACACACACACACACACACACACACACACACTTTCTTGTATTTGTGACCTTCTTGAGACCTCCGGAAAATGCCTTCCTCTTTAGGACCACCCTTTCTAGATATATGAAGATTTGTATTTACAACATTAATAATATATACATACTATGCAAGTATAAAAAAGATAAGCTTTAAGTACATTTTTTATAATTTTTTGTTTGCAATTGGTTTTTAATCTTCATTATTTACTTCAAGTTATTACAGTATGTCTTTATATACATATTTTATATTTGTTTTATTCATTTTGGCCAAAGGGGGCGCATTTCAATTTCTTACACACACTTGTTATTACATATGTTGGCCAGAGGGGGAGCACTTACATTTTTTTACACACACTTGTTATTTCATATGTTGACCAGAGGTGGAGCACTAACAGGGAAGTCCTTCTTTAGCTGCCGTCTTGTTTTATCATATATTGCTGCCTTTGCACCGGTCAATACTTTTGTATGCACATTAAATCAACAACAAATCCTGACTTTGGAGCAATGTTCACGGATTCTAGTATTTGGCTCTCTATTAGATGCAATGGTTTTCCATATTGGAACCATGATTTCGGTCCTAACTTGTTCACCGGTCCTCATATGAAAGGTACTTTTCCTTGTTGATGTCTCAAGAAGGGTAGCAATACTGGAACACGAACACGAACACACACACACACACACACACACACACATTTTCTTGTATTTGTGACCTTCTTGAGACCTCCGGAAAATGCCTTCCTCTTTAGGACCACCCTTTCTAGATATATGAAGATTTGTATTTACAACATTAATAATATATACATGCTATGCAAATATAAAAAAGATAAGCTTTAAGTACATTTTTTATAATTTTTTGTTTGCAATTGGTTTTTAATCTTCATTATTTACTTGAAGTTATTACAGTATGTCTCTATATACATATTTTATATTTGTTTTATTAATTTTGGCCAAAGGGGGCGCATTTCAATTTCTTACACACACTTGTTATTACATATGTTGGCCAGAGGGGGAGCACTTACATTTTTTTTTACACACACTTGTTATTTCATATGTTGACCAGAGGTGGAGCACTTTTAAAACCGGCACACAATTGTTCATCCTATGGTCACACATGGGACGAGGGTTGTCTTATGTCAGCAACGGAAGTCGTAAAATCAGCTGTTCACCTGGCGGGTTTTTTCGGGTATGAACAGGGAAGTCCTTCTTTAGCTGCCGTCTTGTTTTATCATATATTGCTGCCTTTGCACCGGTCAATACTTACTTTTGTATGCACATTAAATCAACAACAAATCCTGACTTTGGAGCAATGTTCACGGACTCTAGTATTTGGCTCTCTATTAGATGCAAAGGTTTTCCATATTGGAACCATGATTTCGGTCCTAACTTGTTCACCGGTCCTCATATGAAAGGTACTTTTCCTTGTTGATGTCTCAAGAAGGGTAGCAATACTGGAACACGAACACGAACACACACACACACACACACACACACACACACACACACACACACACACACACACACACACACACACACACACACACACACACACACACACACACACACACACACACACACACACATTTTCTTGTATTTGTGACCTTCTTGAGACCTCCGGAAAATGCCTTCCTCTTTAGGACCACCCTTTCTAGATATATGAAGATTTGTATTTACAACATTAATAATATATACATACTATGCAAATATAAAAAAGATAAGCTTTAAGTACATTTTTTATAATTTTTTGTTTGCAATTGGTTTTTAATCTTCATTATTTACTTGAAGTTATTACAGTATATATATACATATTTTATATTTGTTTTATTCATTTTGGCCAAAGGGGGCGCATTTCAATTTCTTACACACACTTATTATTACATATGTTGGCCAGAGGGGGAGCACTTAATTTTTTTTACACACACTTGTTATTTCATATGTTGACCAGAGGGGGTGCACTTTTAAAACCGGCACACACTTGTTCATCCTATGGTCACACATGGGACGAGGGTTGTCTTATGTCAGCAACGGAAGTCGTAAAATCAGCTGTTCACCTGGCGGGTTTTTTCGGGTATGAACAGGGAAGTCCTTCTTTAGCTGCCGTCTTGTTTTATCATATATTGCTGCCTTTGCACCGGTCAATACTTTTGTATGCACATTAAATCAACAACAAATCCTGACTTTGGAGCAATGTTCACGGACTCTAGTATTTGGCTCTCTATTAGATGCAATGGTTTTCCATATTGGAACCATGATTTCGGTCCTAACTTGTTCACCGGTCCTCATATGAAAGGTACTTTTCCTTGTTGATGTCTCAAGAAGGGTAGCAATACTGGAACACGAACACGAACACACACACACACACACACACACACACACACACACACACACACACACACACACACACACACACACACACACACACACACACACACTTTCTTGTATTTGCTACCTTCTTGAGACCTCCGAAAAATGCCTTCCTCTTTAGGACCACCCTTTCTATATATCTAAAGATTTGTATTTACAACATTAATAATATATACATACTTCACAAATATAAAAAAAGGTAAGCTTTAAGTACATTTTTTATAATTTTTTGTTTGCAATTGGTTTTTGAATCTTCATTATTTACTTGAAGTTATTACAGTATGTCTTTATATACATATTTTATATTTGTTTTATTCATTTTGGCCAAAGGGGGCGCATTTCAATTTCTTACACACACTTGTTATTACATATGTTGGCCAGAGGGGGAGCACTTACATTTTTTTTTACACACACTTGTTATTTCATATGTTGACCAGAGGTGGAGCACTTTTAAAACCGGCACACAATTGTTCATCCTATGGTCACACATGGGGCGAGGGTTGTCTTATGTCAGCACCGGAAGTCGTAAAATCAGCTGTTCACCTGGCGGGTTTTTTCGGGTATGAACAGGGAAGTCCTTCTTTAGCTGCCGTCTTGTTTTATCATATATTGCTGCCTTTGCACCGGTCAATACTTTTGTATGCACATTAAATCAACAACAAATCCTGACTTTGGAGCAATGTTCACGGACTCTAGTATTTGGCTCTCTATTAGATGCAATGGTTTTCCATATTGGAACCATGATTTCGGTCCTAACTTGTTCACCGGTCCTCATATGAAAGGTACTTTTCCTTGTTGATGTCTCAAGAAGGGTAGCAATACTGGAACACGAACACGAACACGAACACGAACACACACACACACACACACACACACACACACACACACACACACACACACACACACACACACACACACACACACACACACACACACACACACACACACACACATTTTCTTGTATTTGTGACCTTCTTGAGACCTCTGGAAAATGCCTTCCTCTTTAGGACCACCCTTTCTAGATATATGAAGATTTGTATTTACAACATTAATAATATATACATACTATGCAAATATAAAAAAGATAAGCTTTAAGTACATTTTTTATAATTTTTTGTTTGCAATTGGTTTTTAATCTTCATTATTTATTTGAAGTTATTACAGTATATATATACATATTTTATATTTGTTTTATTCATTTTGGCCAAAGGGGGCGCATTTCAATTTCTTACACACACTTGTTATTACATATGTTGGCCAGAGGGGGAGCACTTAAATTTTTTTTACACACACTTGTTATTTCATATGTTGACCAGAGGGGGCGCACTTTTAAAACCAGGGCACACTTGTTCATCCTATGGTCACACATGGGACGAGGGTTGTCTTATGTCAGCACCGGAAGTCGTAAAATCAGCTGTTCACCTGGCGGGTTTTTTCGGGTATGAACAGGGAAGTCCTTCTTTAGCTGCCGTCTTGTTTTATCATATATTGCTGCCTTTGCACCGGTTAATACTTTTGTATGCACATTAAATCAACAACAAATCCTGACTTTGGAGCAATGTTCACGGACTCTAGTATTTGGCTCTCTATTAGATGCAATGGTTTTCCATATTGGAACCATGATTTCGGTCCTAACTTGTTCACCGGTCCTCATATGAAAGGTACTTTTCCTTGTTGATGTCTCAAGAAGGGTAGCAATACTGGAACACGAACACGAACACACACACACACACACACACACACACACACACACACACACACACACACACACACACACACACACACACACACACACACACACACACACACACATTTTCTTGTATTTGTGACCTTCTTGAGACCTCCGGAAAATGCCTTCCTCTTTAGGACCACCCTTTCTAGATATATGAAGATTTGTACTTACAACATTAATAATATATACATACTTCACAAATATAAAAAAAGGTAAGCTTTAAGTACATTTTTTATAATTTTTTGTTTGCAATTGGTTTTTGAATCTTCATTATTTACTTGAAGTTATTACAGTATGTCTTTATATACATATTTTGTATTTGTTTTATTCATTTTGGCCAAAGGGGGCGCATTTCAATTTCTTACACACACTTGTTATTACATATGTTGGCCAGAGGGGGAGCACTTAATTTTTTTTTACACACACTTGTTATTTCATATGTTGACCAGAGGGGGTGCACTTTTAAAACCGGCACACAATTGTTCATCCTATGGTCACACATGGGACGAGGGTTGTCTTATGTCAGCACCGGAAGTCGTAAAATCAGCTATTCACCTGGCGGGTTTTTTCAGGTATGAACAGGGAAGTCCTTTTTTAGCTGCCGTCTTGTTTTATCATATATTGCTGCCTTTGCACCGGTCAATACTTTTGTATGCACATTAAATCAACAACAAATCCTGACTTTGGAGCAATGTTCACGGACTCTAGTATTTGGCTCTCTATTAGATGCAATGGTTTTCCATATTGGAACCATGATTTCGGTCCTAACTTGTTCACCGGTCCTCATATGAAAGGTACTTTTCCTTGTTGATGTCTCAAGAAGGGCTGCCGTCTTGTTTTATCATATATTGCTGCCTTTGCACCGGTCAATACTTACTTTTGTATGCACATTAAATCAACAAAAAAATCCTGACTTTGGAGCAATGTTCACGGACTCTAGTATTTGGCTCTCTAGTAGATGCAATGGTTTTCCCTATCAGTCCTAACTTGTTCACCGGTCCTCATATGGAAGGTACCTTTCCTTGTTGATGTCTCAAGAAAGGGTAGCAATACTAGAACACACACACACACACACACACACACACACACACACACACACACACACACACACACACACACACGCACACGCACACGCACACGCACACGCACACACACACTCCTCTTGAGATAAATCATCCATACAGTAAAGTAGACTTCAAGTAGGAAGTTTTTTGTTCATATTTTGAAACACGTTCCTTAATAGGAAATAATTGGTAGTTTTGATGGTCTGTTCCAGTGTCAAACTGCCATTATTTACTGTCTTGAATGCAGATATAAAAGAAAGTTAGTCACTGTTTATTGCAGTGGAACCTCCACAGTGATACGATTTGGAGTTCAATCAACATTTTTTTTTACTATTTTTTTTTTAAATGTCTCAAAACCTTCGAGGTGTTGGTAAAAATTACAAGACTTCAGATGACTGAACATCTTCAGGACGATCTCCACAAGTGTGTGAAGAAGGGTAGGAGTGATGTGGGATGATAGCCATAGAACCTGAAATGGAAGTTACTGAATGTTGCTAAACCATGAGTAGTTTTACGACAAAAACATAATAATGGCGACGGTTTGACCCTGGAACGGATCATTCACTTAATGGTATAAAATGTTAATATTATAGTAAATTGTATACTGAGCAGCCAGGACAAATGCACGTTACCACACCTGCTGCAATACGTTCCGTTTATGGTTCTATGGTTATCATCACAATTTTCTTCTTTGGCATCACTAGTACTCTGAAAAAAAGCCAAATAAAAAAAGCAAAACCGTTGACTCAGGCCTCTTAAAAACCAACGGGTGTGTCGCTTTGAAGCGTTTTTTTCCAACATATTTTAAACCTCCCGCCGACGCAGCCCGGGGTCACCTGATACGCTGCTTACGGGTGAGCCGCCGTTCCCGACACAAAAGTCTCACCTGCTAACAATAGCCGACGGCGACACACGCCACCGAGGAACAAGAGGAGGACCCCAGAGATGAAGCTGATGTTGAACTTGGAAGACAAAAACAGTGATTTGACGAAGACAGCTGCAGTTTGGACGTGCTGTAAAGGAAGGTAACGGAAAAAAGTGTACTCTTTTTAAACGGCTTGTTTGTACTGTATTTTTGTACCCTATCAGGTAACAAATCACAATCACAACAATCTTCCATTGTTTGCCTTCTAATGTTGCTTAATAAGTGTTTAAGTACAGAGGAACCTTCCAAAGTCATTTTATTGTACTGTACGTATGTACTTCTGTGCTACCATTTTTCATCATTTAAATAAAATTTATGTATTTTATTAAATACAAAAATATTAAAAAATGCCTTAAAATATGAACAAAATCACCATATGTACAGTATCTGTTGTTTTCACGTTTCTTTCCCCAGTAGTTAATTTCTTTAAAAAAAAAAAAAAAAAAAAAAAAAAAAATATATATATATATATATATACACTGTGTATATATATCTATATATCTATATATATATATGTATATATATATATAGATATACATATGTATATATATATAGTTTTTCGCACAAATCACATTTGCAAAAGTGTTTGTTTTTACATACTGTTATTTAATTATTTACTTCATTATTCTTATTCTTATTTACATAATTATTGTTATTGTATGTATTTAATTGAATTATTATGTACTATTTATTTCATTGTTATAGTGGTTAACTTCTTTTTACACTTGCGTGACGATTAAGAATGAAAAAAAAAAAAAAGTTTATAGGCCGCACAAATCAAATTCGCAAAAGTGTTTGTTTTTACATTCTCTTATGTAATGGTTTACTTTATTATTATTATATTTATTTACATAATTCTATAGTTTTCCGCACAAATCACATTCGCAAAAGTGTTTGTTTTTACACTCTGTTATTTAATAATTTACTTTATTATTATTGTATTTATTTACATAATTATTGCTGTTGTATGTATTCAATTTAATTATTATGAGGTGGCGACTTGTCCAGGGTGTAACCTGCCTTCCGCCCGATTGTAGCTGAGATAGGCTCCAGCGCCCCCCGCGACCCCGAAGGGAATAAGCGGGAAAAAATGGATGGATGGATGGATATTATGTACTATTTATTTATTATTATAGTGGTTAACTTCTTCTTACACTTGTGTGACAATGAAGAATGCAAAAACTAATAATTTTTGGCCGCACAAATCACATTCGCAAAAGTGTTTGTTTTAACATTTTGTTATTTAATTTAACATCGACGTCCCACTGGGGTGAGTTTTTCCTTGCCCTTATGTGGGCTTTGTACCGAGGATGTCGTTGTGGCTTGTGCAGCCCTTTGAGACACTTGTGATTTAGGGCTATATAAATATACATTGATGTTGATTGGCAACACTAAAATTGGCCCTAGGGTGTGAATGTGAATGTGAATGTTGTCTGTCTATCTGTGTTGGCCCTGTGATGAGGTGGCGACTTGTCCAGGGTGTACCCCGCCTTCCGCCCAATTGTAGCTGAGATAGGCTCCAGCGCCCCCCGCGACCCCGAAGGGATTAGGCGGTAGAAAATGGATGGATGGATGGATGATTGATTGATTGATTAATTATTTACTTTATTATTATTATATTTGTTTACATAATAATTATTATTGTATGTATTTAATTTAAATATGTACTATTTATTTTATTAGTAAAATTAACACATATTTTTACACTTGCATGACAATTAAAGAATGCAAAAAAGAATGGTTTGCCGCACAAATTACATTCACAAAAATGTTTGTTTTTACATTCTGTTATTTTAATATTAATTTTATTATTATTATTATTGTATTTGTTAACATAATTATTATTAATTCATGTATTTGTGGTATTATTATGTATTATTCATTTTATTAATATGTGATATTTATTTTATTATTATGTGTTATTTATGTTATTATCACAGTAGTCAACTTCTTTTTACACTTGCGTGACAATTAAGCATGATTTGCCTGCACAAATCACATTTCACAAGTGTTTGTTTTTTACATTTTGTTATTTTATTATTTAGTTTATTATCACTTAATGTATTCAAATAATTATTTTTATTTTATGTATTTAAATAATTATTTTTATTTTATGCATTTATTTTACTATTTTGTATTTATATTTTTTTTTTTTACTATTACAGTGGTTATTTTATTTTTATACTTTTACACCTGACAGTTAAGTGTTCAAATGAGACCTAAAGCGCAACCAAATTTTTTCCGAAAAATACAAAAAATAAGTCAGACCCTGTTAGTTCAAATTCCACCCTCGCAGTGTGAATCTTGACAGATTTCGCATGTCCGAAAAAATGTTTTATAATTGCAATTATAAAGTTATTTGTAAAAATGGGACCTAAAACTAAATGTTATTGTATTTAAAGAAAAAAAAGTCTGTAAAAACTGGTGTTACTTTGTTGACTAAAAATGTCCATCTTAGTTATCACCAACAATGTTAATTTTGACAGCAGTTTGTAATTTAGTTTTAGTCACAGTTGTTTGAAACGTCTTTTAGTTTTAGTCATATTTTAGTAATCTTAATGAATTTTCACTAAATTCCTCAACATTTTAGTGGACTAAAATTACAGTAAGTTTTGTTGACTAAAATATAAAGGAAAAAGGAGAACGTATCTTTGAAGTTGTCTTAAAAACACTTTTTTCGAGGTTATTGCAGAGCATCTCGAAAACTAAACTCACAACAAGGACTGTTTGAATCCTCTGAATTTAAATTCCAGCATCACCATACACGTTGTACAGTATTTTAAAAAATCATGACATTTTGTAGTTTTTATGCCCCTCCCCCGTGGTTAGCTTTTTTTAATTCACTTATGTGACGATTTTCTAATAATTTTCGGAATTGTTTTAGTTTTTTAAAGATGGTTTGACTTTATGTTTTCTTTTTTTTTTTTTTTTTTTAACAATGGTTAAGTCCATTTTAATTTGACTAATTTACTAATTTTTAGAAGTACAACCTTTTTTCATGTATAATAGAATAGAATAGAATAGAATAGAATAGAAAGTACTTTATTGATCCATGGGGTAAATTCAGCACCACAGTTTGCTCACAATAGACAATAATAATAATAAATAATAATAAATAATATAATATATAAATTATATTATATATATAATATATAATGTACTATGTAGAGCTCATGAATCATGAATTGTGTTTATTTTCCTTTACAATGGTTAACTTCTTTTTTCACTTGAATGACAGTTAAAAGTGTTAGAATGCAACTTAAAACATTGCTATTACACTTATTATTTATAGTGACTGGAGTTTGACTCTGGAACTCACTAAATCAATACTTTCTCAGGAAAGCTTTGTTTCGAAGTCTGAAAGTTGGCGACGTCCTTCCATTAATTAACGTACTGGTTTTGCGAGTGAGTGATGGGTTTAACGATGCGTCGCCATGAATTCACACTCGTACAAACAGATGACGAGTGAAAGCCGAGTCAACCACCCGTAAAATCCTTTTATTCCTCCAATTATTGTCAGAGCTAATGATAGTGACCACTTCCTGTGTGTGTGTGCTCAGTGAGGCCCGCACTAAGAGAGCAAGACATGAGCGTATGGCAACATGGCCGACCCCCGCCGCTGTAACACTTGTAGTGCAGAGCGCTGGCCTGCAGGTCCTATTGTTGTGGCCCATCAGCTCCCAGCGGGGAGCAGGTTACTCGGGTCAAAGGTTACTTTCCACCCTA
Source organism: Nerophis lumbriciformis (assembly GCF_033978685.3). Classification (NCBI taxonomy): domain Eukaryota; kingdom Metazoa; phylum Chordata; class Actinopteri; order Syngnathiformes; family Syngnathidae; genus Nerophis; species Nerophis lumbriciformis. The sequence continues at coordinate 7,546,690 of NC_084556.2, forward strand.
AAATAAAGAGAAGGTGGCCTTGTTTTCCAAATGAGGCCAAATTAATCCCTGGTTTTCTGTGTTTACTACTATTGACTGCTCAAATTTAAAAAAATAACTTCTAATATCTCGAACATTGCTCCATTTATTATGCTCCATTTCTATTTATGGTAGAAAATGAATATTAACACACAAAAGGTGCATATTATTTTACTTGAACATTGAAATCGTTTGTCCAAATATGAAATCAGCCGTCATTTTTAATTATTTAAAAATATGTACCGTATTTTCCAAACCATAGAGCGCACTGCCGATGAATGGTCTATTTTCGATATTTTTTCATATATAAGGCGCATCAGATAATAGGGTGCATTAAAGGAGTCATATTATTATTATTTTTTTTCTAAATGTAAAACACTTCCTTGTGGTCTACATAACATGTAATGGTGGTTCTTTGGTCAAAATGTTGCATAGATTATGTTTTACAGATCAGTGGCGGATGTGCGCAATTTTTCAGGACTTATGCAGATCCCAAATACAGATCAGCAGGTACCAGAAGGTAAGAAAAGTTGCTTTTGCATAATACTGCGGAACAAAACGCCAGATAGTATGTCTTACCTTATACACACACCATAATAATACTCGTATGTTGAAGCACATCAAGCGGTTTACTTGAGTCATATTGCAGTCTACACGTATCTCTTATGTTTGACTGCCATCTACCGGTCACACTTATCATTACACCATGTACCAAATAAAATAGCTTCGAGGTCGGTAAGCAAAACCAGAATTATTCCGTACATTAGGCGCACCGGGTTGTAAGGCACACTGTCAAGTTTTGAGAAAAAAAAGGGATTTTATATCCCGGAAAATGCGGTATATGTCGGCAAAATACATTTAAAATTGGCAGTCAATTTCTCTCAATTAAGTTAAATTCTCTAAATTATTTTGTACATTTAAAAATCATCTAGGATTAATGGTCACATTGTCGTAATTTGTTGATAAAAAAAAAAAAAAAAAATTGGCAGTCAATTTTTCACAATTTTAAGAAATTTTGTGTGGCAGAAATCTAAGAAAATAAGTTAAATTCTGAATTTTTTAATTTTTTTTTTAATACCTTTATTTACACAGGAAAGTCCCATTGAGATTAAGATTGACTAGGATGGTAGCTGGAATCGAACCTGGAACCCTCAAGTTGCTGGCACGGTCGCTCTAACATCGGAGCCAGGCCGTATAATCTTATTTGTCTAATTTATTTTATTTTAAAATGTGATTTTTTTTCAGGAATAGAAAATATCAACAACTGAAAGTAAATATCTAATAAATAATATATAAATAGTATTTACATTTATATTTACTTTTCGTCTTTTTTTATGGCAGTCACTTTCCCATAATTTTAAGCATGTAAGGAACTTTGTTTGTGGGCGGAAATCTACAATAAGAAGTTACATTCTGAAAACTTCTGTTTTGGTTTTATAATGTTTTTTCTTTTAAATGTTTTTTTTAAATATATTTGAAAATGCATTTTTTTCCCCAGAACAAAACATGAATGGAAACAAGTTTTTAATCTCTAAAAAAGAGGAAATTAAAAATTAATACAGGCAAAGTGAATACTAAATAGTGTTTCTACAGTTGCTTTCTCAGAATTGTTTTGCATTTAAGAAAATACATTTGGGAGATAATTTTTTTTTAAATTATCAGTAAATTTCGCATAATTTTAAGTATTTGAAGAATCTTCTTTCTAATTCTTATATTTTCATTACAATTATTTTTTCCAACAATAAATATTTTATTATAATCCATGTTTGAAAATTACTTTAGAAAAAATATAAAAAATAACAAGCACATTATTATAATTTAATTCAATTGTATTTAAAAAACAAAATCATTATTTTTATTTTACAGAAAATCAAGCATTTTAATATATTTCTTCAAATAAAAATACAAAAATTCTCAAACTATTAAAAAAAGGTAACAATCTCACAATAAAAAAGACAAAATGTTAAAGAGAGTTTAAAATTAATGGTATTTTAAACATTTTGTAAGGGATTAAAAAAACCAAGTGGTCATGTCTGGCCATCAATACTCCATGAGAAGAAGCAAAGGCGTTACATAACAGCACCTCTAAAAGGACAATAAGTCTTCATCAGTCTCCTCCTCGCCTTCTTCCTTTTGCATCTCTCCCCTCAGGGCGCTCTGCACTTATCTCCTCCTCGTAATGCTCCCACTGATCTATGATCTGTTTCATCCTGCTGCCCGTTTAGTCGCCACCATGGAGGAGGAGGTCGAGCCCGACCTGACCTTTGCTAGTCAATTCTACAAAGCCTGCGCGCTAATTGAATAAGCGGTATGATTAGTGGAAGTACGCCGCGTCACACCCGGAGATGTTTTCTAATATTTCTCGCCGACGTAAACTTGAGGCTCCGGGCCCCCGGGAGTTCCACGAAAGTTGGAGCAGCCCTGTGATTGGTCAGTGTTGTGGTGTGTGGAATGATGGCCTGTTGAATGTGAGCAATGAACAAGAGCCATTCATTATACATCACACACACACATCATTTATTCATCTGTCTGTAAACACGACTGTGATTTACACTGTGTGTGTTTGTGTGTGTGTGTGGTCACATAGGCTGCTATATTATGTTTTAAAATCGTCACACGTCCATCGTGCATTTTATTTACATTTTTGTTGTCCTATGAAGTTATCTTCTAGGTACACGCACAGTCTCTGGCGGCGAGCGAGGCAAGAGTCCGGTCTGTAACTTTGGCGAGGGTTCTACTGTGGCGGTACTTTATTCATATCGATGCTCCTACAGTAATGGGCCGAGAGTCGCTGATATCAACAAAACGCATTAATGCCCTGATGATATATGGATGATCTCTCTGCCTGTCTAAGACGGCAGGATGCTAATTTGTTGTTTTGACATGTCCACATATCAATAAAGTGCATTATGGCGGTGCACTTCATTTCATCCCACTGGGGAGTTGCAGAGAACATGTAGTCAGGGAGTCCACGCGCTACAATTTGCTGCTCTTTGCATTTGCTAGACACACGGTGGCTAGTTTTATTTGATTTATTTAAATGACTTTGGAATGCATGTCCTTTAACGTTAACATACATTTAACTGTGAAAACATTTGTTTTTTTTAGTTTGTTTTTCTATCAGTAATGTATGATATTTCAAAAATGTGCTCTGTTTTAAATTTGAAACTAAAAATAAAATATTTGATTTTCTAATTTTTACCTAACATTTGAAAAAAAAAAAAAGTGTTTCATTATTATTTATTTTTATTTGATTTATTGAAATGCCTTAAGAATGTATGCCCCTTAATGTTAACATATATTTTACTATAAAAACAATAGTTTTTTTTAGTTTGTATTTCTATAAGTAATATATGATCTTTCAAAAATGTGCTCTTATTTGAATTTGAAACTAAAAATAAAATATTTGATTTTTAAAATTCTTACCTTACCTTTTGAAATACTAAAAATTATATCATTATTTCATTATTATTTATTTTTATTTGATTTATTAAAATGCCTTTGGAATTTATGTTCTTTAATGTTATCATGCATTTAACTATAAAAACAATAGTTTTTTTAGTTTGTATTTCTATAAGTAATACTGTATATGATCTTTCAAAAATGTGCTCTTATTTGAATTTGAAACTAAAAATAAAATATTAGATTTTTAAAATTCTTACCTTACCTTTTGAAATTCTGAAAAGTATATAATTATTTCATTTAATTTGATTTATTAAAATGCCTTTGGAATTTATGTTCTTTAATGTTATCATGCATTTAACTATAAAAACAATAGTTTTTTTTAGTTTGTATTTCTATAAGTAATACTGTATATGATCTTTCAAAAATGTGCTCTTATTTGAATTTGAAACTAAAAACAAAATATTTGATTTTTAAAATTCTTACCTTACCTTTTGAAATACTAAAAAGTATATAATTATTTCATTATTATTTTTTTAAATTTGATTTATTAAAATGCCTTTGGAATTTATGTTCTTTAATGTTATCATGCATTTAACTATAAAAACAATAATTTTTTTAGTTTGTATTTCTATAAGTAATACTGTGTATGATCTTTCAAAAATGTGCTCTTATTTGAATTTGAAACTAAAAATAAAATATTAGATTTTTAAAATTCTTACCTTACCTTTTGAAATACTAAAAAGTATATAATTATTTATTTTTTATTTGATTTATTAAAATGCTTTTGGAATGTATGTCCTTTAATGTTATCATACATTTAACTGTAAAAACAAATGTTTTTTAGTTTGTATTTCTAGACTTGTCCAGGGTGTACCCCGCCTTCCGCCCGATTGTAGCTGAGATAGGCTCCAGCGCTCCCCGCGACCCCGAAGGGAATAAGCAGTAGAAAATGGATGGATGGATGGATGATATTTCAAAAATGCGCTCTTATTTGAATTGAAAACTAAAAAGAAAATATTTGATTTTTAAAATGTGTACCTAACTTTTAAAATACTAAAACATATATATTTATTTGATTAATTTTAATTTGATTTATTTAAATGAATTAAGAATGTATGTCCTTTAATGTTAACATACATTTAACTGTAAAAACATATATATATATAAAACATACTGTAACATTGTACATGGTAATTGGGATTTGTTATATATTGTATATATTATATAATATAATATAATAACATAATATATCATTATATATTATATACTATGTATATAATATGTAAATAATACACATATGTTATATTTGATATGGTGTGTAAAAGCTACAATACTTACAGTATTTACACTTTTTAAGGAACAACAAAAACACACACCATAAACTACACATTACTGCCATCTAACGTATTGGACTGTAAATGCAACTTAATGGCGTACTTGCAAATGAGATTCAGAAATATTATAATAAAATAAGATATAATAACCACTGGAGAGCAGTTATCATAACCAGCTAATTTTTGTATGTTGCGACAAAATTTTTTGAATTCAGCAACAAAAACAATTAATATTTATTAAGACTCACAAAAGTACAGAAAATTGGTACTGTTGAGTACTGAGAATTGGCACTGTATCGGTTCAAATGTGAACATCCCTACTAACGTGTGTGTGTGTATATATATATATATATAGGACAAATCTGAAAATTTGCACTTTTTCACGTTCGCTAACAGTTTAACTTCGACAACGTTGTGTACTCTGGGTCAAAATAAACTATATGCTTAATAAAAAAAACAACAAAAAACATATTTTGCCATAGAGATCGCATATCTTAGAGTGGCGTTGGGAAGCAACAGCTGTCGATGGTATTTCTTTTTTTTTTTTTTTAACCAATGCACACAAACAGACGCTCATTCATTCTGTGCAGAGTTGATCCTTGAGCTCCATGCACCATATGCTAGTTTGGGGCTTCAGGTGAGGATTAACCTGACAAGCATGCTCTTTATCGCTTTTGCCCCCCTAAAATATTAGCCCTGATACTCTTAATCCTGGATTTGCAATTTGCATTTGACTCCTCCACTGCACCGCCACTGTAAACAAAAGCTCGCTACACCTTTCTGTAAACGTTAGCGTTTATTTAAGTCTCTGAATTTCTCTGTTCGGGCACATTATTATCAAGAAGCTCCACAACTTTAAGATTATAGGTTCAAAGATTACTTATTAGAAATATACCACATTTGCAATGTTTTGAATAATACTTTTATATTGCATATAGGTGTAAAAACCATAGATTAAATACAATTAAAAATACCTTGGATGCAGAACATTGGCGTTGAAGTGCCTGAAATGGTTTTTAGTTCCACACAAACAAATATAGTGGTTAATACTGTCAACTATGAATGGGCGATATAGCTTAATATTGCAGACTTTTGTGATAATGATAAATATCGCAATATATTATTTGGCATATATAAATAATAGAACCATTTCAAAACAGGTTACAAATACTCCTTATTTAGCTAATGACGTATGCGGTAACATATTGTGTCATTTTCAGGTGTATTAGTATAATTGTTAATTTACTGTTAATAACTGGCTACTTTCTGTTGTAACATGGTTCTAACTACACTTTTGTTAACATATAATAAACACTTATTCTTCTGTTGTTTGGATACTTTACATTAGTTTTGGGCAATACTACAAGCTTTGGTTTCCAAAGTAGTTCCAGTGGCAGTACTGGTCACACCAACATATTAAACATTTCCAGGATCAATAAATGATTCAAATTTTGATCACAAACTGTAAATCCGACTAAAAATGCAGGAAGGCGGTGTAACAATATAAACCAATATTTAAATTAGTTCCTCAATCCTGTTTATTAAATACAATATTTATACTGAAGTCAATGGTGCAAACTAAATAAACAATAGCAAAAACTACAAAACCCAAAACCTCGAGCCCAGTGAAGCCGGCGGCGTTTCTGGGTGTTGTTGATAAATTGCTTTCGCTTTGCATAGTAGAGTTTTAACTTGCACTTACAGACCAACTGTAGTTACTGACAGTGGTTTTCTGAAGTGTTCCTGAGCCCATGTGGTGATATCCTTTACACACTGATGTCGCTTTTTGATGCAGTACCGCCTGAGGGATTGAAGGTCCGCATTATCATCGCTTACGTGCAGTGATTTCTCCAGATTCTCTGAACCTTTTGATGATATTACGGACCGTAGATGGTGAAATCCCTAAATTCCTTGCAATAACTCGTTGAGAAATGTTGTTCTTAAACTGTTCGACAATTTGCTCACACGTTTGTTCACAAAGTGGTGACCCCTCGCCCCATCGTTGTTTGTGTATTTCATGGAAGCTGCTTTTATACCCAATCATGGCACCCACCTGTTCCCAATTAGCCTGTTCACCTGTGGGATGTTCCAAATAAGTGTTTGATAAGCAGTCCTCAACTTCCTCAGTCTTTTTTGCCACTTGTGCCAGCTTTTTTGAAACATGTTGCAGGTATCAAATTCCAAATGAGCTAATATTTGCAAAAAATAACAAAGGTTTCTCAGTTCAAATGTTAAGTAGCTTGTCTTTGCAGTCTATTCATTTGAATATAGGTTGAAAACAATTTGCAAATAATTGTATTCTGTTTTTATTTACAATTTACACAACGTGCTAACTTCACTGGTTTTGGGTTTTGTATTATTTGCTCTTATTTTCTGTGTTTGTTCATAAAAATAACTCTCTACATCAATCACTGTAGTATCAACCATGTACTGACACTGACACTATACTTGGTATCGTTACTATCGCTATTTGTATCGATCTGCCCCTCCCTATGTTCAAGAGCACTAACTTAGCGGTTAGCTATGCTTTTTTGTATCCCCCTACGGTGTGTCATGTGGCATGTTTAGCTATACCTTGTACTCCAGTGATAATGGTACATGTAAAAAACAGTTTATTAGTCGCCGTGGAGGTGATGATTAAAATTGCATCAAAATAAAAACTACACCAGGATGTTGCCTTTGGACTCTGGTCTAATTAGAGACCCTGTTGGTTATTTGCTTTTGTAAAACACACACTCAGAGACTAGGCGGTTCACCGGATAGAAGTATTAATTGAAGCATTTACAGTAGTTCTACTTCAAGACAGAAACTATGGAGGAAAAGTATTTTGCCGAGTAATCCTCAGACTGAGCGTCTGTAAAAAACCAAAAAAACCAAACAAAAACAATCAATACTTTCCTCTGTTCAATGATCCTTCCATTATGAAGCCACATCAGCATAACTACCCATCAACATCCAATCAATGCTCGTGTCTCCTCAGAAGCCCCGCCCCATTGGTTGTCATCTGTTCAATTAATAATGAATGTGTTTGATTTGCTCCTGAGGATCAATCAACCAATTAATGGACCTGTTTTTTTTTGTTTTACTGTTTTTCTGAAACATGTATAGGCAGTGATGTTGATTGACAGCCGCCAGCGCTCGTCACCTCAGGGCACGAAACAAGTGGAGCCGGCAAGTCGGAGAAGTATCTGTCAATCACCCATCTCGCATTCACGCCAATTAGGCCTGGCCAAGTCACAAGTCAAGCGTTATGCCTGTAAATTCTCTCATTGGTTTTTGTTCAAAGTTGCCAAAAAACAGTTTGACGTCCAGTAAAACTTGGAGAAATATCTTATTTTTTGAGAATGATATGCAGTGGAACCTCCAAAGTATAAACTTAATACTACTAAAAATAAAGTAAAAACCCCAGGGAGGTGTTAGCACGGCAATACTGTCACGTGCATTTTTTTGGCTATAGATATTACTGGAATTTGACAATGTTGTGATATGTATTATTAATTATTAAAAATAGCCCACCTTGTACTCCTGAGCAGCCAGACCCTTTGTCGTAATACGGTTAATTTCTGGTTCTGTGGTTATCATCACGTTTCCTTTATGTTGTCACTGTTAACTTCCTGTGGGACAATACAAAAAGTCAAAGAAAAAGCAACCCTAAAAAACATAAAAACAATATGTAATTATTATTAACTGTAAATTAATTGTTCGATTCAGTTGAGGAAATGTACTTAAGAATTTTAATACATTAAACCAGGGGTCCCCAAAATACGGCCTGCGGGCCAGATCCAGCCCGAGAGCGTCCAAAATCCGGCCCGCGGGAAGTCCCCAGTTAAAAAAAAAAAAAAAAGACTTTTTTTTTTTTTTTTCTCAAAATTATTATTCTTTAAAATCTGTCCATCCTAATCTATTTTCTACCGCTTGATACTCTCGGTGTCTCCTAGGCAAATCAGGCAAATCATATTGTCTAAAAATGCATTTTCCCATCGATAACGTGACAGAATATATATATATATATATATATATATATATATATATATATATATATATATATATATATATATATATATATATATATATATATATATATGTATGTGTGGGAAAAAAAATCACAAGACTATTTCATCTCTACAGGCCTGTTTCATGAGGGGGGGTACCCTCAATCATCTCCTGATGATTGAGGGTACCCCCCCTCATGAAACAGGCCTGTAGAGATGAAATAGTCTTGTGATTTTTTTCCCACACATACATATATTGCGCTCTACTACGGTATCGAGCACTATTTTTTGGATAACCTTATTAAGACATATATATATATATATATATATATATATATATATATATATATATATATATATACATACCGTATTTTCCGCACCATTAGCCGCACCTAAAAACCACAAATTTACTCAAAAGCTGACAGTGCGGCTTTTAACCCGGTGCGCTTTATATATGGATAAATATTAAGATTCATTTTCTTAAAGTTTCGGTCTCGCAACTTCGGTAAACAGCCGCCATCTTTTTTCCCGGTAGAACAGGAAGCGCTTCTTCTTCTACGCAAGCAACCGCCAAGGTAAGCACCCGCCCCCATAGAACAGGAAACGCTTCTTCTTCTACTGTAAGCAACCACCCGCCCCCGGAAGAAGAAGAAGCGCGGTGCATGCTGGGATATGTGACGTTTCATTTCCATTTGTGTGTTTATGTAAAGACCCCAAAATGGCTCCTATTAAGTGTGTTGTCTGTCTAATTATAAATAATGCAGACGAGGCGTGTTAACTGAGTTCTCAACGTTTACTCACAGCGTGCTCATAACCACATTCTAACTGCCAGCATACAACAACGCTTCTCAGGGCTACCGCGCATGCTCGTCACTATCGTTGCATGCTGGGTAGTGTAGTTGTTATATTTGCTAGCTCATAACATCACATTGAGAGACACGCTTACGCGCTTAATTCAATACTCGCCGTCATTCCGGGTGGATTGACAAAAGACCTCCAGCCGCTACATATTGGTGTCAACAGGGCATTCGAAGCTAGACTGCTAACTGCGTGGGAACAGTGGATGACAGAAGGCGAACACACCTTCACTAAGACAGGGAGACAGCGCCAGACGACGCCAACATCACCTTCACTAAGACAGGGAGACAGCGCCAGACGACGCCAACATCTGCCAGTGGATCGTAAATACCTGGGCAGATATTTCGGTCACAACTGTGGTCCGAGCTTTCCGGAAGGCAGGATTCACAGAACTGCTGGACAACAGTGACACTGACTCCGATGACTTCGACGAGACGGAACCGGCCATTTTGGATCCCACATTTGCCCAACTTTTCAATTCGGACACCGAAGACAAAGAATTCGAAGGATTTACGAATGAAGAATAACTTCAGAAAGTGAGCGCTATGTTTATTTTGTGTGTTGTGACATTAACGTTCAAGCAACATTATGTTGCTATTGCTCTGCACTATTTTGAATTTTACTATGTTTGTGATTGCACATTTGCGTACATTTTGGGACAGAGTTGTTAGAACGCTGGTTTTTAATATATTATTAAAGTTTGACTGACCTATCTGACTGTTTTTTTGACATTCCCTTTAGCGCAGCGTAGGCGCGGCTTATAGTCCGGGGCGGCTTATAGGTGGACAAAGTTTTGAAATATGCCATTCATTGAAGGTGCGGCTAATAACCCGGGGCGGCTTATAGTGCGGAAAATACGGTATATATATATATATATATATATGTAAACAATTTTTTTATACCAATGCGGCCCCCGAGTCAAACAGTTTGGGGACCCCTGCAATAAACAAAGCATGTAAAAAAATTGTTCTTTGTTTGTTTAAATGTCAAACTATTTCAATGAAAATATGCATACACACAAACATAAATGTTCATTACAAATATAGTGTTTTGAAATGTATTTTAACATAAATATTAGGTATTTCGATAGATCAGTCATTTCATGAAAAGTGGTAAATGTATAAGAAGTAAAAACAAGTTTTAATGTACAGAAATTAACAAGGGAGCCATGAAATAAGTTGTGGTGTCCCCCAAGGCTCAATTTTAGGTCCCATTCTTTTTCATCTTCACATGCTGCCTTTTGAGGAGGTCATCGGGAGACATCAGTTTCCAGTGTAACGCCAATGCACAGTTGTACATTATCGTGCCTCCTGATGACACGGGACTGATCGTTACCCTTTTAACTGTATTTTAGACTTTGAGTCATGGATGCCAGTTCATTTCTTACAGCTCAACCTCGACAAAACAGAGGTTTTAGTTTTCGTCGTTTATTCAGTCAGAAAGAGAAACCTTTACCAAAATTATTTTCAAAGCATAATTTCAAACCAACACAACCGATAAAAAATCTGGGTGTGATTTTTGTCTTTAAGCTGACTTTTAGCCCACATCTAAAAATATTTAAAAAATATTTTTTTATAGTAGGTAGACCTTTTTTTCTCCATCCTTAAAGCCATTGTTCTTGTTGATAGTGCTGTGTTTTAATTTAAACATTTTTTTTTTTTAAAGCACTTTGTTTTGCAACTTGCCTGTGGATGAAAAGTGCTATATACATAAAGTTTGATTGAATGATTAATAATATAAATAAATAGTAAAAGTAAATTATACTGATTTAAAATGCACAAAATAATATAAGTAGAATAACAATAATAAATAAACTCAAATTTTTTTCAACGACTGCCCCATAAATAGGTTAATGGTTACTTCCTTTTCACCTCCCACTCTCCCTTCCTTCTTTCCTTCCTTGTTTCCTGCTCCCTCGCTCTTGTTGATCCCGTACTTTTTGGCGTGGAGCTCATTAAAAATTCACCACTCCATTCCGGACTAATTGTCTTCAACATGGCAGAGAGCAGTGGAATGAAATTAACCCATTAGCCTGGAGATGCTTTCATGACTCTGTGTGTGTGTGTGTGTGTGTGTGTGTGTGTGTGTCTTTCTATCTTTGTGTGGCACAACCCTTGACAGATACCATCTTTTACAGTGGGGACATTTTTCATTGTGAGGGCATTCAGGTCCACTCACAAATAATGCTGGACCCTTCCATCCTACATTAAAATGTAATACAACATACATTTTCTGACTTCTTTAGCCTCTTTCTGATTTTCCCTCTCAGATTTTGCTTTTTTGCAATTTTATTTTATTCCTCATATTTCTCTTCCGAACCGTCCTATATCTTCTGCTTCGTCCTGTCCAGTGGAAGTCGATAAGCCCCGTATTGAATGTATTGACAGGCTAAAGTGGTGCTACTTAACAGCGCTCTCCTGAGGCCCGGGACAAACAGAGAGGGCGGGGCTCCAAGAAGCAGAGACAGACAAAAGGAAGAGTTCATATAACTACATATATATAAAAAAAGAAAAATATGTATATACACATATATATATATATATATATATATATATATATATATATATATATATATATAATTAATATATATATATATATAATTAATATATATATACATTTATATGCATATATATATATATTAATACATATTTTTATATATATATATATACACATATATATTATAAATATATATGTATATACATAGACATACTTAGAAATTATTTCATATACATATTTATAATATATTTATAACAATATAGAATATATCAATTAAATTACATTTTTACATATATATATATATATATATATATTTATATATGAACTCTTCTGTCTGTCTCTGCGTCTCGTAGCCTCTCTCTCTCTCTCTCTACATATATGCATATATATACACACACATATATATATATATATATACACACATATTTATACACACATATATATACACGTATACACACATATAGAGTATACACATATATATATATATACATATATATATATACACATATGTACATATACATATATATATACATTATATACATATATATACACATGTATATATACATACATATATACATGTATATATATACATATATATATATATATATATATATACATATACATATATATATATATATATATATACATACATATATACCTGTATATATTTTTATTTCTGTGTTTATATATGTGTACACACATTTATATATATATATATATATATATATATATATATATATATATATATATATATATATATATATATATATATATACACACATATAAATTATATATATTTATGTGTTTGTATATATATATATTAGAGATGTCCGATAAGGGCTTTTTTGCCGATATTCCGATATTGTCCAACTCTTAAGTTGAGGTGGGGGGGCAGGGTTGAGGTGGGCGGGGTTGGGGGGGCGGGGTTTGGTGGTAGGGGAGGGTGTATATTGTAGCGTCCTGGAAGAGTTAGTGCTGCAAGGGGTTCTGGGTATTTGTTCTTTTGTGTTTATGTTGTGTTACGGTGCGGATGTTCTCCCGAAATGTGTTTGTCATTCTTGTTTGGTGTGGGTTCACAGTGTGGCGCATATTTGTAACAGTGTTAAAGTTGTTTATACGGCCACCCTCAGTGTGACCTGTATGGCTGTTGACCAAGTATGCATTGCATTCACTTATGTGCCGCATATATTATGTGACTGGGCCGGCACGCTGTTTGTATGGAGGAAAAGCGGACGTGACGACAGGTTGTAGAGGACGCTAAAGGCAGTGCCTCTAAGGCACGCCCCCAATAATGTTGTCCGGGAGAAATTTGTGAGGGACATTTTCGGGAAGGGCACTGAAATTCATGAGTCTCCCGGGAAAATCTCTAATATATATATATATATATATATATATATATATATATATATATATATATATATATATATATACATATACACAAAAATAGATATATATATATATGTATATATAAACACATTTATATATATATACAGTATATATATATATATATATATATATATATATATATATATATATATATATATATATATATATATATATATATATATATATATATATATATATATATATATATATATAATTTCCAATATACATGAATAAAATATGAATTAATGTTTTCTTAATTGGTGGATATTTTTTACAATTAATGTAGGACTACCTGACATATTTTTGTACTGTAGCCCCACATTTAAAAAAAATTGTTTAATTTTCTATTTGTTTTTAAACTTTCGCAGGTGCTTCCTGTATGCATGAATAAATTATGAATCCATTAATAAACATATATTGAAATGTTGTTATGAAATACAAGTAAAAAACAAGCTTCATGAACAGGTAGATTAGCTGCATCCACCTGAGGGACTGCAGTTGGCTAATTAGGACGCTGCCTCATTTCTGCCTCATTAGCGCTAATTTCACTTCCCCGCCTTCCTTTCTTTCTTCTCACCAGCGCCCCAAAAACAACACAGCACTCGCGAGCGACGCGTCTGCCGTCCCTGTTTGTTTTCCTCGTCGCGGTGCCGAAATTAAATTTGATAAACGAGTCGATCTTTAAATATTAATTATGTATTAATTACACACGCCGAGGCGAAACAAAGCTCACTTAAAGATTTATGAGGATCGCTTCCCGCTTTACTCACGATTTCCTCTTTCAATGAGAGCGGGGCGTGGGGGGGACGATGAGTCGAAAAACGTGAGGCGACACACAGAAAACTTGTCATCTCACTCTGCGCGTGGTTGACCTTTGACCTGCCATCTTGCCTTTCATCCTGCTCTGTGACCTCATTGTGACCTTGAACCCCCACTCCCCTTGAATTTGAGGAGTTTTTTTTTTTCTCTTTGTTGTCTTTGAATGACTCTCTTATTTTCAAAATTTTCATTACAAGAACTACAGTAGCTAGCTACATTAGCTGTTGGCTGTTGCTATGACAACACGTCATCATCCATGACAAGATAGTTAAATATAACGCTACCGTAATTCAACTCAAGCCTTACAGTTGTGATGTTTTGCGAAGTTGCTAACACACACACACACACACACACACACACACACACACACACACACACACACACACACACACACACACACACACACACACACACACACATTCTTGTATTTGTTACCTTCTTGAGGCCTCTAAAAAATGCCTACCTAATTAGGACCACCCTTTCTCGATATATAAAGATTTGTATTTCCAACATTAATATTATATACATACTATGCAAATATAAAAAAAGGTAGGCTTTTATTTTTTGTTTGTAATTGTTTTTTAATCTTAATTTTTTACTTCAAGTTATTACAGTATGTCTCTATATACAGATTTATTATTATTTAAAAAATAATAATTTTGGCCAAAGGGGGCGCATTTCAATTTCTTACACACACTTGTTATTACATATGTTGACCAGAGGGCGAGCACTTAAATTTTTTGCACATTTGTTATTTCATATGTTGACCAGAGAGGGAGCACTTTTAAAACCGACACATAGTCAAATTGAAAAATCCCTCCTTTTTTGGACCGCCCTAATTTTGATAGATTTCACCACCAGGGGTGCAAATGAGATCTTTATTATTATTTTTTTGGTAATGTTCTTAAGGCCAATGACAAACGAGTCACGGACCACAGATGGCCCCTGTGCCGCACTTCGGGCAACCCAGCTGTAGACGCTAACTGTTAATGGCCACTATAGTCTTAGTACCGTAGTGTATTTGTTCATCCTATGGTCACATATGAGACGCGGGTTGTCTTACGTCAACACTGGAAGTCGTAAAATCAGCTGTTCAACTGCCATTTTTTTTGGGTGGGGGGGATGAATAGGGATGTCCTTCTGTAGCTTGTTTTATCATACAAACCCCGTTTCCATATGAGTTGGGAAATTGTGTTAGATGTAAATATAAATGGAATACAATGTTTTGCAAATCATTTTCAACCCATATTCAGTTGAATATGCTACAAAGACAACACATTTGATGTTCAAACTGATAAACTTTTTTTTTTTTTTTGCAAATAATCATTAACTTTAGAATTTGATGCCAGCAACACGTGACAAAGAAGTTGGGAAAGGTGGCAATAAATACTGATAAAGTTGAGGAATGCTCATCAAACACTTATTTGGAACATCCCACAGGTGTGCAGGCTAATTGGGAACAGGTGGGTGCCATGATTGGGTATAAAAACAGCTTCCCAAAAAATGCTCAGTCTTTCACAAGAAAGGATGGGGTGAGATACACCCCTTTGTCCACAACTGCGTGAGAAAATAGTCAAACAGTTTAAGAACAATGTTTCTCAAAGTGCAATTGCAAGAAATTTAGGGATTTCAACATCTACAGTCCATAATATCATCAAAAGGTTCAGAGAATCTGGAGAAATCACTCCACGCAAGCGGCATGGCCGGAAACCAACATTGAACGACCGTGACCTTTGATCCCTCAGACGGCACTGTATCAAAAACCGACATCAATATCTAAAGGATATCACCACATGGGCTCAGGAACACTTCAGAAAACCACTGTCACTAAATACAAGTTTGTCGCTACATCTGTAAGTGCAAGTTAAAGCTCTAATATGCAAAGCGAAAGCCTTTTATCAACAACATCCAGAAACGCCGCCGACTTCTCTGGGCCCGAGATCATCTAAGATGGACTCATGCAAAGTGGAAAAGTGTTCTGTGGTCTGACGAGTCCACATTTCAAATTGTTTTTGGAAATATTCGACATCGTGTCATCCGGACCAAAGGGGAAGCGGACCATTCGGACTGTTATCGACGCAAAGTTCAAAAGCCAGCATCTGTGATGGTATGGGGGTGCATTAGTGCCCAAGGCATGGGTAATTTACACATATGTGAAAGCACCATTAATACTGAAAGGTACATACAGGTTTTGGAACAACATATGCTGCCATCTAAGTGCCGTCTTTTTCATGGACGCCCCTGCTTGTTTCAGCAAGACAATGCCAAGCCACATTCAGCACGTGTTACAACAGCGTGGCTTCGTAAAAAAAGAGTGCGGGTACTTTCCTGGCCCACCTGCAGTCCAGACCTGTCTCCCGTTGAAAATGTGTGGCGCATTATGAAGCGTAAAATACGACAGCGGAGACCCCGGACTGTTGAACGACTGAATCTCTACATAAAACAAGAATGGGAATGAATTCCATTTTCAAAGCTTCAACAATTAGTTTCCTCAGTTCCCAATCGTATATTGAGTGTTGTTAAAAGAAAAGGTGATGTAACACAGTGGTGAACATGCCCTTTCCCAACTACTTTGGCATGTGTTGTAGCCATGAAATTCTAAGTTAATTATCATTTGCAAAAAAAAAAAAAAAAGTTTATGAGTTTGAACTTTAAATATCTTGTCTTTGTAGTGCATTCAATGAATATGGGTTGAAAAGGATTTGCAAATCATTGTATTCCGTTTATATTTACATCTAACACAATTTCCCAACTCATATGGAAACGGGGTTTGTATGATAAAACAAGCTACAGGTCAATATTTACTTTTGTATGCATATTAAATCAACAAAAAAAAATCCTGACTTTGGAGCAATGTTCACGGACTCTAGTATTTGGCTCTCTATTAGATGCAATGGTTTTCTGTATTGGGATCATGATTTTGGTCCTAACTTATTCACCGGTCCTCATATGGAAGGTACTTTTCCTTGTTGATGTCTCAAGAAGGGTAGAAATACAACACACACACACACACACACACACACACACACACACACACACACACACACACACACACAATATGTCTGTTACACACACTCATAACCTTTTCCCTTGATAGTCTGCTCTCTCTTGGGTAACTTCTCACCTCTTTATAGAAACACACAGACACACACACACTGAGACTCCCAACTCTAATAAATATTTCAAAGGCGGAAAGTTTAGTAAACAAAGGTGTGTGTGTGTGCGTGCGTGAGTGTGTGCGTGCTGGGGCTTCTCGAAAGGGAGGGAGTGATGCTGAGATGAGGTGTCATATTTGACTCCGACATTCTTCTCTCCTTCCTCGCAGAAACCTGATCCTTTTTTTGTCGTCGTGCCGCCTGTAGCAAACAAACACCGATGCGCACACAAAACACACACAACTCGCCGACCGCCGCTGCGTCCTGAGCGGAGTTGACCGGGGAGGCCAGGCCCGGCCTTGGAAACCGCAGCCTTAAGTATCAGGTGCACACGAACAGAGTGTGTGTTGGTATAGTCAAATGTGTGCAGGAGGAACTCATCGGGATTGGATGAAAAGGTAAAAAAAGTTGGGTGGAAAGATTGTGTTTTGGTTTGATTATTTCTCCATGCAGCCCTTTGAGACACTTGTGATTTAGGGCTATATAAATAAAGATTGATTGATTGATTGATAGTGAAATCATTGGTGGGCAATAATATGTAATATTTATAACACATTTTTAGTTGACATTACGTTTTACTTTTGTTACTGTATGTACAAATCTGCACAGTAACCACATTATTTCCCCACAGTTAGATCAATAAAAGTCTTTCCTCTCCTCTCCTCTCCAATGCTGTATCCAGATCTGAATCAGTACCGTATTTTTAGGACTGTAAATCGCAGTTTTTTTTCATAGTTTGGCCGGGCTCCAGTGCAACTTATATATGTTTTTTTCCTTCTTTATTATGCATTTTCGGCAGGTGCGACTTATACTCCGAAAAATACGGTACATGGAACATTGTGTAGCATAAACCCAACTAGGCTAGACAAGTTCTGGAATGTTGTATGCAAAGTATCAGAATCAGAAACATTGATTGATTGATTGATTGATTGAGAACTGGAAAAAGGTTTTGAATGAATTTCAACTCCAGATTCACGCGTTAAAGGGGAACATTATCACCAGACCTATGTAAGCGTCAATATATACCTTGATGTTGCAGAAAAAAGACCATATATTTTTTTAACCGATTTCCAAACTCTAAATGGGTGAATTTTGGCGAATTAAACGCCTTTCTATTATTCGCTCTCGGAGCGATGACGTCACATCGGGAAGCAATCCGCCATTTTCCCAAACACATTACAAACACCGAGTCAAATCAGCTCTGTTTTTTTCCGTTTTTTTGACTGTTTTCCGTACCTTGGAGACATCATGCCTCGTCGGTGTGTTGTCGGAGGGTGTAACAACACGAACAGGGACGGATTCAAGTTGCACCAGTGGCCCAAAGATGCCAAAGTGGCAAGAAATTGGACGTTTGTTCCGCACATTTTACCGACGAAAGCTATGCTACGACAGAGATGGTAAGAATGTGTGGATATCCTGCGACACTCAAAGCAGATGCATTTCCAACGATAAAAGTCAAAGAAATCTGCCGCCAGACCCCCATTGAATCTGCCGGAGTGTGTGAGCAATTCAGGGACAAAGGACCTCGCTAGCACGGCAAGCAATGGCGGCAGTTTGTTCCCGCAGACGAGCGAGCTAAACCCCCTGGATGTCTTGGCTCACACCGTCCCTTATGCCACCGAAGATGATCAAGAGAAGAATATCGACCCTAGCTTCCCTGGCCTGCCGACATCAACTCCAAAACTGGACAGATCAGCTTTCAGGAAAAGAGAGCATATGAGGGTATGTCTACAGAATATATTAATTGATGAAAATTGGGCTGTCTGTACTCTCAAAGTGCATGTTGTTGCCAAATGTATTTCATATGCTGTAAACCTAGTTCATAGTTGTTAGTTTCCTTTAATGCCAAACAAACACATACCAATCGTCAGTCTACCCCAGGGCAGCTGTGGCTATGAAAGTAGCTTACCACCACCAGGTGTGAATGATTGATGGGTTCTACATGTAAAGCGACTTTGGGTACTTAGAAAAGCGCTATATAAATCCCAGTTATTATTATTATTATTATTATTAATCGTTGGTTAGAAGGCGATCGCCGAATTCGTCCTCGCTTTCTCCCGTGTCGCTGGCTTTCGTGTCGTTTTCGTCGGTTTTGCTTGCATACGGTTCAAACCGATATGGCTCAATAGCTTCAGTTTCTTCTTCAATTTCGTTTTCGCTACCTGCCTCCACACTACAACCATCCGTTTCAATACATGCGTAGTCTGTTGAATTGCTTAAGCCGCTGAAATCCGAGTCTGAATCCGAGCTAATGTCGCTATAGCTTGCTGTTCTATGCGCCATGTTTGTTTGTGTTGGCATCACTATGTGACGTCACAGGAAAATGGACGGGTGTATATAACGATGGTTAAAATCAGGCACTTTGAAGCTTTTTTTAGGGATATTGCGTGATGGGTAAAATTTTGAAAAAAACTTCGAAAAATAAAATAAGCCACTGGGAACTGATTTTTAATAGTTTTAACCTTTTTGAAATTGTGATAATGTTCCCCTTTAAGATTTGGATTGTTAACCAAGCTGATGTGAATTTGGTCTAAGGATTGATGTTGAACGTTGATATTCAAGCCCAGTTATCAGAAGTCAAAAGGGCAGATCAATTAATGCTCATTGTCTCTCGTCTCTACATGCCATTTACCAGCGCAGTGACCAATTATTATCAGAATCTATTTCCAACAATGTGTTTCAGATGAGTGGAAAGGTGACAGCAGTGAGACTTGGGAAACTGTAGCCGACTCCAAGCGTATGACCGGGTGGGGGGTCCACACAGGGCGCACGAGGAGGGGGATGGGGCGACCTGGGGTGTAATATAGCAGGGGGGGGGCTAGGCTAATAGGACTCCAAGACTTGAGAAAAGCCTTGAGGCTAAAAAGGCAAAGTGGGGACGGTTCAGGGTGCATGAAAATGACTTTAGGGGGGAAAGTAAAGCAGATCAAGGATATTTGACCAATTGCATTTAATTGTGCATCTGCTTTATCACTATGGGAAATGTTTGTTCTGTATTAGAACTAAACAAAACTTTGTAGGCCATACAGAGTTTGGTGATTATGTAGGATCACATTAGGACAGGGGTGTCAAACTCATTTTAGCTCAGGGGCCGGATGGAGGAAAATCTATTCCCAAGTGGGCTGCAATGGTAAAATCATGGCATGATAACTTAAAAAGAAAGATAATTCCAGGTTGTTTTCTTTGTTTCACTAAGGCCAAAAATAGAACAAGCGCACTATGAAAACGTACAAATCACAAATAATCCTGTCGACAAAACACTTCAAGTTTGTTGAAAATCCTGAGGAATTTGGTGCAGCTTCAAAAACACAATGAGCTTAGACTTTGTCTCAGTGTATCTACAAAGCCAGGATTAAACGTTAAGTCACAGTCGTTCTGGGATTGAACAAAAAACACAACATGTAAACTCTTCCAGGTATCAAATACCTCCTTTGTCATGTCCACGTATCAATCCAGTGCTAACTCAACAAACCGTATGAAACGGAAGTAAAAACTATTCAAAAGGGTTACGAATTTCCTCGTTTTTGACAGAGACATTATGGGGGAATAAGGGTGCCAAATAACGATGTGTTCGAAGCAGAAGACATAAAACGGCAGGTTTTAAGTTTCATTTGGGTCGAGGGAGAGGAGCCGCAGCCACGCTTTACTTTGTACCTCTTGCTAGTCCTAACAGAATTGCTATTGTGACATCTAGTGGACACATTTAGAACAGTAGTTTCTCTCATAAAAAAAAAAAGCAGCTCATTTTAATACTTGACAAACTCGTCACGCGGGCCGGATAAAACCTGTTCGGATCAACGGTCCGTAGGTTTGACACCCCTGCATTAAGATGACATTTGCATTATTGGCTAATGTATGAATCCTAAAAAGACAATTTCAGGATTGTTCGGCCATGGCAGATATTGAGTACAATAAAGCTATAATTATTATACAAGTTAGTACACATGCAACAGTGCAGGGACACGTCTTCAAGTGGAAGACTTTCTGTTTAGGCCTGGGCCGATAAAGTTTGCTGGACGATATAATGCCACACAAATTATTTCCAATAAACAATATTATTGTCAGCCTTATTTGAGACCAAACTAAGCACCGATGTCATCTTAATAACGCAAATTATCCTTTCATTTGCAAAACAAAATACCTCATTAATGTAGTATTATTTGCCATTGGAAAAATTGGAAAATCAATAAAAAACACACAATATAAACATAAAATGCATTCAATCTTGCACTTCAATAAAAAGTGCAGTTGCAAAAACTGGGTTGAATGTTTTTTTTTTGTCGTCACTTTCCAAAAGACGCAGCACACTGGCTTGGAAGCCAAAATATTCCCACACAGGACATTAGGCTTTACGGACATTTTTTTTTCTTGCTAATTGTTGTTACTTTTTCTCACTAGCGAGTTGTGATCAGCGAGTCTAGATAGATAGATAGATAGATAGGTAATTGGATATATATATGGATAGATAGATAGATAGATAGATAGATAGATAGTACTTTATTGATTCCTTAAAGAGAGTTCCCTCAGGAAAATTAAAATTCCAGCAGCAGTGTACAGAATTGAGATCGAATTTAAAAAGTAAAAAGTAAATAATGGGGGTATAAATGGAAAGAAGAATAAAAATAAAAAGCAACAATAACAATAAAAATATAACAGTAAAAATAATAGAAAAAATTACAATAAGAATAAAAATAAAAAGCAACAATAAGAATAAAAATACAACAGTAAAAATAATAGAAAAAATTACAATAAGAATAAAAATAAAAAGCAACAATAAGAATAAAAATATAACAGTAAAAATTACAATAAGAATAAAAATAAAAAGCAACGATAAGAATAAAAATATAACAGTAAAAATAAGAATACAACAAGGGAAACTAGGTAGTAGTGACCATGTTATGAACAAGCATTCTGCATTCTGGATGCGTAAGCTGTCGGTCACTCCTCTTCCCACCGAGACAAAGATTGTGGATGACTGACAAGAGGATTCACTCCGATCATTTAATTTTGTTGGAAAGCAAGAGATGAAAAAAACAAACACGAACACGAATTCACAAAGTTATCGAGTTCATTTTCTTTTGTATTGACAATCGACCCGGGTCTAGTTCTGTTTAAACAGTAGAATAATAGAAAATGGTTTTCCATTTGAAATGTTGCTTTACATTAACGCTCAAACTACAAATATGTTTATGCAAAAGGGAAAATATAACTACCGTATTTTTGGGACTATTAGTCGCAGTTTTTTCATCGTTTGGCCGGGCTCCAGTGCGATTTATATATGTTTTTTTCCTTCTTTATTATGCATTTTCGGCAGGTGCGACTTATACTCCGCAATTTATACTCCGAAAAGGAGTATAAATCAAGACCTCCCGAACAAAATTAATACTAAATGTATGCTACAATGCAATGCAATAGTTGTCAGATCACAATAATATGAAGCAACGGTAGCAGAGGCTGCAAGCGCTTCTGGGCGTTAGGGGTTGTGACGGGTGGGGTGGACGGGGTTGAGTGTGGCTCCGCTGAGGATAAAGGGAGCAATGGGAGCAGCCCAGGCAGCATATGGCCAGGCTGGGCTGCCTGCTGGTGCACCAGCTGTGGAACTGGTGGCTGAGATCACACAACCACTAAAGAGGCCATCATCCCCTCCGTCCCTCCCACCTTCTTCCCACCAAGCTCGCTACCCCCCCCCATATTCTCTCACGGGGGCACGACTTGATGTTACCATGCTAACCAATTAATAAACCTCGCACCTATGCATAATATCTCTTAATACCTCTAAAATCTCCGATATGGGAAGTCATGCAGCGTGTTTACTTGTGCAAAACTTGATAGCCAGTTGACATGGTACAAAGGTTTAACACGTGTACAATGATATTTCACATGTCTTTACTGTGTATATAATTGAACAGTGTTCATATTGTGTATAATGTGTATTTATAATATGTTGTTCAAAAGACATTTCATAATTTTCGGAAGTTTATCTTGTACTTGACATTGTTTATAGGGTTAGGCGCAATAAGTGTTCAACTTCAGCCTAAACCCTTTCGGTCTGCAACATTTTCATTTTCAATCTATGAATGTACAACTGTTTGTTTATTTCGTTGACCATTGACCGAACAATAATAAACTACTACATCCAAATGTCCTCCAATGAGCACGCAAAGTTGGTCTTTTCTTGTATTTTAGTCAAGTCATTCGCAAAGGGTAAACATGGTAGGCTATAGGCAACTAGCAGCTAAACAACAGCTTAACACACAATAGCACACACGCTAGATAAGTGCATGATAAGTGTCCATAACTAAACAAGAATCAAATAGTTATAGTTGCATATAGTGTTGCCCCGATACCAATATTTTGGTACCAAACTGTATTTCGATACTTTTCTAAATAAAAGGCACCACAAAAAATGTCATTATTGGCTTTATTTTAACAAAAAATCTTACGGTACATTAAACATATGTTTCCTATTGCAAGTTTGTCCTTAAATAAAATAGTGAACCTACTAGACAACTTGTCTTTTAAAAGTAAGTAAGCAAACAAAAGCTCCTAATTAGTCTGCTGACATATGCAGTAACATATTGTGTCATTTTTCATTCTATTATATTGTCAAAATTGTGAAGGACAAGCGGTAGAAAATGATTGATTAATCTACTTGTTAATTTACTGTTAATATCTGCTTACTTTTTCTTTTACCATGTTCTGTCTACATTTCCGTTAAAATGTAATAATCACTTATTCTTCTGTTGTTTAATACTTTACATTAGTTTTGGATGATACCACGAATTTGGGTACTTTTCTGAGGTGGTATAGTACCAAATATGATTCATTAGTATCACGGTACTACACTAATATCGGTATACCGTACAACCCTAGTTGCATATCACTTACACATAAAAAGTATCCTAAGCAGAAGCCCATTAGAACGTATCCAGTAACAAACGTGTCCGCATTATTCAGCTCACTGCGTCATGAGAGTCATGCGCTGAACTTAATTATTGTGACCAAAAGGTATCACTAAAAATAAATTTCCACTTCAATTTAATTAAAGACAGCATAAGTCCATTGCAGACAGTTAATAATAAATAGGCAAGTGTTTTTTATACCTACCATTGTTACCCATCCATCCATCCATTTTCTACCGCTTATTCCCTTTTTGGGGTCGCGGGGGGCGCTGGAGCCTATCTCAGCTACAATCGGGCGGAAGGCGGGGTACACCCTGGACAAGTCGCCACCTCATCGCAGGGACAACACAGATAGACAGACAACATTCACACTCACATCCACACACTAGGGCCAATTTAGTGTTGCCAATCAACCTATCCCCAGGTGCATGTCTTTGGAGGTGGGAGGAAGCCGGAGTACCCGGAGGGAACCCACGCAGTCACGGGGAGAACATGCAAACTCCACACAGAAAGATCCCGAGCCCGGGATTGAACCCAAGACTACTCAGGACCTTCGTATTGTGAGGCAGATGCACTAACCCCTCTGCCACCGTGAAGCCCCCATTGTTACCCATTTGACTAATTTTACTTGATCAAGACTTTTCGAACATTTCACACTCCCACATGATAAAAGTGTGTCTTATGATCAGTGTGGATATCACATTGTGATCATTTTGACATCGACCAATACTCAAGGCTCCAATATTGATATCACAGTGGAAGGGAAAAAGTTGTATTTGGACTCCCAACTGCATTGTATACATTTATTTTAATCAATCAAACAATCAATGTTTACTTATATAGCCCTACATCAAGAGTGTCTCGAAGGGCTGCACAAGCCACAACAACATCCTCGGCTCAGATCCCACATCAGGGCAAGAAAAAACTCAACCCAATGGGATAACAATGAGAAACCTTGGAGGGGACCGCAGATGTGGGGACACCCCCCGTCCCCTGGGCGACCGGTGCAATTTTAAATGAAATGAAACTGATATTGTGTTACTGTGTCGACAAAAAAGCAATATAAAAAGTTTCACTTCCTGGGCTGCCTTATGTTTTTATTTTACTTACCAGACAAAGTTTTCCTTAAAAAATTTGGTTGAATTCCAAATGGTATTCCTTTGGTGGCATATATCTGCCTAAAATGCTCATTGAACTCAAACTTGTATCACTTCTGGAGCGTTCCATTTTGTTGCGACAACTTTATACATTTATTTTTACATTTTCCCACTGCTAAAATGTTACTTGACTAAAACACAGCCTGTAAAGTTAATAAAGGCTCAATGACACATGGGTCAAACTCAAGTCCCGGGGTCACATTTGGCCTCTCACATCATTTTTATGTGGCCCTCAACATCATACAAATGTGTCATTTTATGTAGTTTGTCATTTCATTTTATTGGGGCCCACGGCATCCTTTTTTACTGGCCCACCACATGTTATCGTGGACCACCACTTAGTTTTAATGTGGCTTGTCCTATGATTTTTTGTGGAACGCTATATAATTGTACACATTTTTGTAGGTGGTCTGCCACACCATTTTAAAGTGGCCTTTGAAGTAATTTTATTGTGGCCTTCAAAGTAATTTTAACATTGCCCGCCATATCATTTTATGTATTTTACCATATTAATTTATTGTGGCCCACCACATCCTTTGTTTTTGGCCCACCACATATTTTTTTATTGTGCACCACCACTTAATTTAAAGTGGCTCGTCCGATAGTTTTTGATGGCACACCACATAATTTTAACGTGTACCGCCACATTATTTTATGTGGTCGGCCACATCTTTTTAACGTGGCCCTCAAAAGTCATTTAAGGTGGCCCACCGAATTATTTTATGTAGTTTGTTGGTCATTTTATCGTGACCCATGACATCCTTTTTTCCTGGCCCACCACATAATGTTATCGTGGACCACCACTTGATTTTTATGTGGCTCGTCCTATAATTTTTTTATGGCACGCCACATAATTTTACACGGCCCGTCACATTTTTTTATGTGGTCTGCCACATCATTTTATTGTGGCATTCAAAGTAATTTTAACATGGCCCGCTACAACATTTTATGTACTTTGTCATATTAATTTATTGTGGCCCCACTACATATTTTTACTGTGGACCACCACTTAATTTAAACTGTCTCGTCCGATAGTTTTTGATGGCACACCACATAATTTTAACGTGTACCGCCACATTATTTTATGTGGTCGGCCACATCTTTTTAATGTGGCCTTCAAAAGTAATTTAATGTGGCCCACCAAATTATTTTATGTAGTTTGTTGGTCATTTTATCGTGGCCTATGACATCCTTTTTTACTGGCCCACCACATAATGTTATCGTGGACCACCACTTGATTTTAATGTGGCTCGTCCTATAATTTTTTTAATGGCACACCACATTATTTTACCTAGCCCGTCACATTTTTTTTATGTGGTCTGCCACGTCATTTTATTGCGGGCCTTCAAAGTAATTTTAAAATGGCCCGCCAAAACATTTTATGTTCTTTGCCATATTATCTTATCGTGGCCCCACCACATCATTTGTTTTTGGCCCACCATATATTTTTATTGTAGACCGCCACTTAATTTAAAGTGGCTCGTCCGATAGTTTTTGATGGCACACCACATCATTTTAATGTGTCCCGCCACATTATTTTATGTGGTCTGCCACATATTTTTAATGTAACATTCAATCGTCAATTAATTTGGCCCACCGAATCATTTTATGTAGTTTGTTAGTCAAGTATGTGGCCCACGACATCCTTTTTTACTGGCCCACCTCGTAATATTATCGTGGACCACAACTTAATTTTAATGTGGCTCGTCCTATGATTTTTTTACAGCAGCCCACATTATTTTACATGGTGTGCCACATTTTTTCAATGTGGTCTGCCACTTCATTTAAAACTGGTCTTCAAAGTCATATTATTGTGGCCTTCAAAGTCATTTTAACCTGGACCACCACTTTTTTTTATTGTGGACGGCCACTTAATTTAAGTGTCTCGTCCTATAGGTTTTGGTGGCACACCACATTCTTTTATGTGGTCTGCCACATATTTTTAAGGTGGCCTTCAACATCAATTAATGTGGCCCACGGAATTATTTTAATGTGGCCCGCCACATCATTTTAAGTGGCTGACCAAATTATTTTACGTGAACTGTAAAAGGCTGCACATAAAAAAAGCCCATTCTGGCTAAACCTATTTGTTCTTTCAATTTTAACAGAATTTTTTGTTGTTCTACACTTTAATATTATCCAATGTTCAAAGCATTTTGTCGGTTATCCAAAATAAACACTTAAATATCTGATTGGGATCTCGATGAACAATTTTAAGGCAAGTTATCCATCAATATGTAAAAAAATATAGCGCTAAAAATAGCTGCCTCTGCAAATGGTGCAACACGGCTATTATACGTTGATATTCATATATACATATTCACTGTTACAGTGGCCCTCTGAGGGCAGCCATAACTGCGACGTGGCCCTCAATAAAAATGTGTTTGACACCCTTGCTCTATGATGACAACGGTTTTATGCAGGAACAGATTATTTTCATTACCTCCAATCATGTCATTGAAGGGAACATATCAGGCGTTTTACTGGAAGGGGCGGGGCATAGAAATAAAGGGCCAAATACTTAATAGTGCATATTGATTTAATGCAGTCGGTCCTGCACTAACATAATATTTGATGGGATGAAAATGAAGACAAGAGCCCCATTTTACTGCGACCGTAAGGCCTATTAAAGCGTCACTCGCGCTACAATTTACGATGGGACTGATGTGGTGGGTGTCCACTATGATACGACTGAGGAGCACTTTGTGTGAATGTATGTGTGTATATCTTGTGACATGCATTCATACCCTTTTCATTTCACTGACAGTTCACAACAGTGCATTGTGACCCCCCCCCCCCCACAGCCCCCGCTCTCCGTGAGGGTTCATGCCCCCAGGCACCTCCTAATACACTGGGACAGGAGTGTGTGTGTGTGTGTCATTTAACAGAAAAGCCTCTCTCTGTTCTTAAATATCCTTCCTTTCCATTCTTCCCAGTTTACTTTGCGTTTAAAAGTATATATTTGGCTTCCCTTCCATCTTTCCCCCTGATGGTAAAGACGATGCAATATGGATGAGGTCGTCTCAAAGGCTTCTAACCGGCGGCGTCATCCCACAAGGCCGAGCGACAGACTTCACAAGAGCAGAAAAACGCTTAGAGACGCTTTTCGTCGGGACTCTTTTATCCCTCTCGTCTCGCTAGTTCTCGCTCTCTTTTTTTTCCTACCCCCTGTGCCAGCCTCTAATCCCGTCTTTCTTCTCTTCAAACTGCTCGACTGCGTGCGACTAATGTGTGTTTTTCTTTGAACATACAGGATGTGACGCAATGCAGAGGCAGTCATGTTGGATTGTGGATACTTGACAGTCATATTTCCTATTACATGTTTTACCAACAACTTTTGGCCCCTTTGCCATCCATCCATTTCCTACCGTTTAGTTAAAGTTAAGTTAAAAGTTAAAGTACCAATGATTGTCACACATACACTAGGTGTGGTGAAATGTGTCCTCTGCATTTGACCCATTCCCTTGTTCACCCCCTGGTCGGTGAGGGGAGCAGTGGGCAGCAACAGTGGCCGCGCCCGGGAATCATTTTGGTGATTTAACCCCCAGTTCCAACTAGGGCTGCAACAACTAATCAATTAAATAGATTAAAATCGATTATAAAAATAGTTGGCGATTCATCGATTCGTTGGATCTATGCTATGTGCATGCGCAGAGGCTACTTTTTAATTTATTTTTTGAAATTTTTGTAATTTTAATTTAAATTTTTTATAAACCTTCATTTATAAACTGCGACATTTACAAACAACTGAGAAACAATAATCAAAATAAGTATGTGCCAGTATGCTGTTTTTTTTCAATAAAATACTGTAAAAAAGATAGAAATGTAGTTTGTCTCTTTTATCTGATTATTAATCTATTATTTGAAGCAATAATTGACAAATTAATCAATTATCAAATTAGTTGTTAGTTGCGGCCCTAGTTCCAACGCTTGATGCTGAGTGCCAAGCAGGCAGGTTATGGGTACCATTTTTATAGTCTTTGGTATGACTCGGCCGGGGTTTGAACTCACTCTAACCACTAGGCCACCAAGCCTAGGCTTGAGGTGGCGACTTGTCCAGGGCGTACCACACGTACCAGTGCAGCTGGGATAGGCTTCAGCACCCACCCGCGACCCCAAAAGGGACAAGCGGTAGAAAATGAATGGATGGATGTCTCATCACGTGTAAAAAATTCTTTAGAGTGGTGCCTCAACATAAGAGTGATTTGAGATACACTATATTGCCAAAAGTATTTGGCCACCCATCCAAATGATCAGAATCAGGTGTCCTAATCACTTGGCCTGGCCACATGGATGACAGAGTCTGGTGTGGATGAACTTGACTGGCCTGCACAGAGTCCTGACCTGAACCTGATAGAACAGCTTTGGGGTGCATTAGAACGGAAACTGAGAGCCAGGCCTTCTCGACCAACATCAGTGTGACCTCACCAATGCGCTTTTGGAAGAATGGTAGAAAATTCCTATAAATACACTTCGCAACCTCGTGGACAGCCTTCCCAGAAGAGTTGAAGCTGTAAAAGCTGCAAAAGGTGGACCGACATTATGTTGAACCCTATGGGTTAGGAATGGGATGGCACTTCAAGGTCATATGTGAGTCAAGGCAGGTGGGCAAATACTTTTGGCAATAAAGTGTAAGAGCCGTCTCTCCGTTAATGGTTAAACTTGAAATGTAATACATTGGTCGAGTATAATATCTTAAAAAGCACATACAAAAAATTCCACCAAACAGCATTCCAAATAGAATTGTTAAAAAAGAAAGTCATTACAAATTAAAAGGAAGTGAGAGCTTTCATGAATTGAGATTTAGAACAGCGACAAAGGAAAGAAGAATTTCAGTCAAAGGTGTAAGTTTATGGGAAAAAACTGGATAGTAAATCTGTTTCTGTATTTGAAAAGAAAAGACATGATTTGGAGTAAATTGTTGTTGTCATGTTTGTTTATTTGGTTGAATGATATAAAATACTTATACTTATAATAAGTTTTCTGAGTTGAACAACAAATGTAACTGTGTGAATAGGAGGCAGGTATTATACGTTAATACTTCTTTCTGCTGATTTTCAATTATGATTTATTTTAATGTTATGTTGATTGTTTTTTGTTTTGTTTTGACCTTGAATGTATGAAATAAAAACAAAAACGGAAACAGCATTTATGAAAAACACTGAATTCTTGGTTCGGGTATTTCCCGACATCACAGAAATATCCATCCATCCATCCATTTTCTACCGCTTATTCCCTCACAGAAATATGTAAGTGGTATTGTTGGAAAACTTAACCATTACAAAATCATGGAATGAATGTAGAAAGTTCTGTTCAAAGATCATTCTAACCGGAACAATCCGTTGTCCACTAAAACCCCAAGATTCAGACGTAGTGCAAAAAAGTATCCTCTAACACAGTGGTTCTCAAATGGGGGTACGGTACTTGAAGGTATGCCAAGGGGTACGTGAGATTTTTTTTAAATATTCTAAAAATAGCAACAATTCACAAATCCTTTATAAATATAAATAAAAACCTATCTTTTTTTCCAAATAGTTCAAGAAAGACCACTACAAATGAGCAATATTTTGCACTGTTATACAATTTAATAAATCAGAAACTGATGACACAGTGCTGTATTTTACTTCTTTATCTCTTTAATTCAACCAAAAATGCTTTGCTCTGATTAGGGGGTACTTGAATTTAAAAAAATGTTCACAGGGGGTACATCACTGAAAAAAGGTTGAGAACCACTGCTCTAACATTAGGTTAAAATATACAAATCTGTGTTGAAGCTATTCCAAAAATATCAGTGTTTTCAACCAAAAAACTAAACCCAAAGATGTTTTCTTCACTGTACAAAAGTCGGTTATTAGGTTATTTAAAAAAATACAGGAAGTTAACAAAGCTCACATTTAAAGAAAATAATTTCGCGACAAACACACCTGTATTGAAAGCTGGTAGCTGGTGTTGGTCCGTGTACAGTATATTAAGCTCCCCAAATGCTCTGCACGCATCTGTTGCTTCCCGCCAAGAGCTCGTAAATAAGACATCACTCTTGTACAACTTAAATTAAGGTCAAGTAAAAACATAAAAAATGCATTTCCTCTCAAAGATGGACGGAGGGTGGTTTATTCTGGAAGGAAGGGGAATTATTTATGATGATTGTTGCACCTCGACTGGTCTGACAATCAATAACACGATCACCCTGACAAAGTTGTGTGACCCCCTCCATTAGGAAAAAGTATTACACACACGCGCAAAGTGTTACCAGCTATCATCACAACATCAAGTATTTATCAGAGACCAGTCTGAAGGCCTCCACCAGAGAGACATGATCTTTGTTACACATTATATAATTAACCACCTCCTGTTTCAACCAGTGCTCATTTTGGATTTCGTGCCACTTACTTATAACGTCATGTTTAAAAGTCCTTAAAAGTCCTTGAGGAGATAAAAGACGCAGCGGCAGCAGCGGGATGACCCATCGTTTGAATAATTGGCAAACGTGTGAATGTTTAATAATTCACCGCAGCAAACGAGAGAGGTAGAGCGCACTGATGAATGTTTTAAACGCTGAGCTTCTCCAACACTTTTCACAGGGTTTGGTAGTAATGACCTTTAGGTTTGGCTGCCATCTGGTTCTAACATACTTGCCAACCTTGAGACCTCCGATTTCGGGAGGTGGGGGGTGGGGGGCGTGGTCGGGGTGGGCGGGGGCGTGGCTAAGAGGGGAGGAGTATATTTACAGCTAGAATTCACCAAGTCAAGTATTTCATATATATATATATATATATATATATATATATATATATATATATATATATATAGCGGCCGAAATGAGTTTCCTCCGCCGGTGGTTTTTTAATTGAGCTGCTGCATTTTTTGGTTGGGTTGTTTATTTCTTTTGAGTAACTTCTACATTTCTAAAAGGGGAGGAATGTAATAGAGTGATCTATGTTTGTCTGTTGCTATCTCCTGGTGAATATTGGCTATAGCGTACTGGGGTTACTTTTTGGTTGGCCAACGATTTACGTGGTGTTGCGCACCTGACGTCAAGTGTGTGAGTCTGTTCTGAAGTCTACAGTTAAGAGACGTACTTCATCCCCTCGCCTGTTTATTGCCTCCAACTCAATATATTACAACAACATTGCTCTATGCGGACCCTCCAGGTCCGCATGAATTTCGGGAGATTTTTGGGAGAAAATTTGTCCCGGGAGGTTTTCGGGAGAGTCGCTGAATTTCGGGAGTCTCCCGGAAAATCCGGGAGGGTTGGCAAGTATGTTCTAAGACTTGTCAAGTGGACGCCACAATTGATTCATAGGGATGTAACGGTATCAAAATCTCACAGTACGATATTATTGTGGTATATCCCCCCCCCACCCCCCCCCCCAAAAAAAAGACTTAAAAATGCTATAGCGTGTAAAAAGAAGTGGCAGGAATGTTTAGGATAAACACACTTACGTTTCTCTTACAGTCGTGGTCAAAAGTTTACATACACTTGTAAAGAACATAATGTCATGGCTGTCTTGAGTTTCCAATCATTTCTACAACTTTTATTTTTTTGTGATAGAGTGATTGGAGCACATTCTTGTTGGTCATAGACAACAATTATGAAGTTTTGTTCTTTTATGAATTTATTATGGGTCTACTGAAAATGTGACCAAATCTGCTGGGTCAAAAGTATCAATCAATCAATCAATTCCTTTATTGTCATTGTCATAATAACACTTAAGTCATACATGAACAACGAGATTTTGTTTGAGCTTTGTCCAGCGGCATAGAAACTGCATTGATGTGCAGGTTGACAATAGTTTACATTTTAGCATTTTAGCATTGTCAGGAAGATGGAGAATAGAGGGACGTGGGGGTGGGAACAGTCATATGTCTGATGGGTGTTACGTTGATGTTGCAGCAATGCAATGTCCAGAGCACAATTATTGAGGTGGTGAAGAGTGAGGTAATAAGATGGTCCGGGGTAGCAAAGGGGCAGGCTGTTCATTTAGCAGTCTCACAGCCTGGGGATACAGACTGTGAGACATTCTGGTGGTCCTGGCGCGAATCGATATATACCTCCTTCCAGAGGGTAGCAGGTTGAAGAGGCCATGTGCTGGGTGGTATCTATCCTTCAGGATGTTGTGTACTCGCTTTAGGCAGCGAGTTGTGTACATGGCACTCATCTCTGGGAGTATCGTACTTGTAATTTTCCCCGCCGCTTTAACCACTCGCTGGAGGGCCTGTTGGTTCGCTTTAGTGCAGCTAGCAAACCACACTAAAAATCCATAAGTGAGGACACTGCTGATGCCACAGTTGTAAAAGTTGACCATTGATTTCTGCGGAATGTTTGCGCATTTTAGTTTCCTCAAAAAAAAAAGACGTTGTTGGGCCTTTCCGACTGTAGAAGCAGTGTTAATGTCCCAGCATAGATCTTCTGTTATGTTCACCCCTAAGAATTTGAAATGCTTGACCCTTTCTACGAGATTGTTATAAATTAAAAGTGGAGGGTGTTTGTTCTGCCCTTTCCTGCGGAAGTCTACAATTAGTTATTTTGGTTTTGTTAGTGTTAAGTATACATACAGCAATGTTAATATTTGTCCCTTGGCAAGTTTCACTGCAATAAGGCGCTTTTGGTAGCCATCCACAAGCTTCTGGCAAGCTTCTGCTTGAATTTTTGACCACTCCTCTTGACAGAATTGGCGCAGTTCAGCTAAATTTGTTGGTTTTCTGACATGGACTTGTTTCTTCAGCATTGTCCACACGTTTAAGTCAGGAATTTGGAAAGACCATTCTAAAACCTTAATTCTAGCCTGATTTAGCCATTCCTTTACCACTTTTGACGTGTGTTTGGGGTCATAGTCCTGTTGGAACACCCAACTGCGCCCAAGACCCAACCTCCGAGCTGATGATTTTAGGTTGTCCTGAAGAATTTGGAGGTAATCCTCCTTTTTCACTGTCCCATTTACTCTTTGTAAAGCACCTGTTCCATTGGCAGCAAAACAGGCCCAGAGCATAATACTGCCACCACAATGCTTGACGGTAGGGATGGTGTTCGGGAATTAAAGGCCTCATCTTTTCTCCTCCAAACATATTGCTGGGTATTGTGGCCAAACAGCTCAATTTTTGTTTCATCTGACCACAGAACTTTCCTCCAGAAGGTCTTATCTTTTTCCATGTGATGACAGATGAAACAAAAATTGAGCTGTCTGGCAGTAGACCCATAAAAAATGCATAAAAGAACCAAACTTCATGAATGTTTTTTGCGACAA
The DNA here is from genome assembly GCF_033978685.3 of Nerophis lumbriciformis. Taxonomy (NCBI): domain Eukaryota; kingdom Metazoa; phylum Chordata; class Actinopteri; order Syngnathiformes; family Syngnathidae; genus Nerophis; species Nerophis lumbriciformis. The sequence continues at coordinate 7,581,457 of NC_084556.2, forward strand.
ACAAGTATGTGCTCCAATCACTCTATCACAAAAAATAAGAGTTGTAGAAATTATTGGAAACTCAAGACAGCCATGACATTATGTTCTTTACAAGTGTATGTAAACTTTTGACCACGACTGTACGTCTAATACGAGACGAACCGGCCAACGAACCCCCACATATGTTATACCGTCGGAAAGGTCTTGTTTTTGCCAACGAGGGTACTTTAAGGTGGGAACATTTCGTGTTACCATGGCGACGTTATTCACAAATAAACAAAAAAAAAATGGGCCAATTGTATGGGCACATTCATTTTAATGGACTATTGCTCTGAGACAAACGCCAAAAAGACAAGAGTGCCTCGTCTTGTACCTCAGCCATACCTTCAAGTAGCTCGGTGCTTAACGTTTCTACACAAATATTTATTACTACAAACAAATATGTTTTTCAAAACACTTTAAGTTAAGCGTCTTTAATCTGACAATAAAAACATCCAGCGTAACAAATGTAAAACAATAATGTTCACGTTAGTGTCTTTCAACTTTTTACTTCAGAGAAACAGTGTCCTCTGTAGTGGACATTTTATATCACTTTGGAAAACGATGATTCTCAGAAAAGCTACCCGACAATTTAACGTTTAATAATGTAAATACTTCACAAATTGATGCTTAGCCGCCTTGGCATCAAATATGTTCTCCCCGTGACTGCATGGATTCCCTCCGGGTACTGCGGCTTCCTCCCACCTCCAAAGACATGCACCTGGGGATAGGTTGATTGGCAACACTAAATTGGCTCTAGTGTGTGAATGTGAGTGTCAATGTTTTTCTGTCTATCTGTGTTGGCCCTGCGATGAGGTGGCGACTTGTCCAGTGTGGACACCGCCTTCCGCCTGAATGCAGCTGAGATTGGCTACAGCACCCCCCGCGACCTCGAGAGGGACAAGCGGTAGAAAATTGATGGATGGATGGAGTGTTCCCCGCAGTGCACTATCACCAAAAGTTATTTTTTTTGTCCGTACTGGCGCATTCCCTACTTAAAACAACGATAACAAATCCATTTAAACCACAAGCTGATTTAATGTTATTGAAAAATGTTTTTGGTTAAAACATCACAACTTTTGCGGCCATCTTGTGAACTACGTGAGTAAATCAGGTCAATGACCATGAATAGTGGTTTGAAAAGAAGACAGCACAGCATTTAATAACATGACCCAACGCAAACAACCTTCCCTCATCATGGCGGGGAAAAAAAGTTTTTTTTAAATTACTGATGATCGCACAAAAATGTTAACCGGCATTGATAACCATAATAACCTTGTCTTCAATAACTAGTGACAAGTAGCGAGTTGCATGAAAGTCCAGAAAAGCTACTTATGCACATCGCTTGCAAGCCTGAAGGTCTTGCTTATCATGTGCAAATTTTGTGTGACTTCGGAAGCATATTTTGGCAAAAATTTTGAGCTTGCAGTCTATAGGGTTTTCCAATTTAAAGGTTCCACTGTATAATTATAGAAAAAAATGATTGGGACACAAAAGCAAAAGATGTCCGGAGCCTCCGGTTTTTTAGTGCTGCATATTTTTCCAATGTATACGCAGACATCTTATTCAAAATCGGATTCAGGATGCAGCAAAGTAGTGGTCTAGTATTAAAAGCCCACACTAACAGTGATCTTTATAAAATATGTCCAATTCAAAGCATTGGCAGATGTCTTCCAACTCCTAATACTCTAATTTTTTTTAAATATATTTAAATTCTTCCTATGCTTCCAAATATTTCACAACTTCCCTCTCTTCATCCTCCTTCTACATACAGGATACGAGTGCAGTGTCTGTGTGCGGTTGCCAGGCTGTTTCCACGGAAACATGCTGCATTATTAATGGCGTGCGCTCTCCTTCGCCCCCACCGAGCGGCACCCGAAGCGTCCCATCAGAGCTCCCGCTCGGCTTTCTCACCTGCCGCTAATTTAGCTGGTTGTCAACACGTTACTTGAAATGGTGTGAATTGCTCCACAGGCGAGAGATCATTGAACTCTTATTGAAAATAATCCAAGAAAGGCTCCCAGATCCGCCAAAGACGACCCTTATGGCGTCCAGTCAGCCGCCAGGTCAGGCAGCACACCTGATTGAAACAATAGGTCAGAATACTTTTTGGTTACCTCACCATATAAAGTAAAAGAGTCAATAATTATTAGTTCTATTAGTAGTACTTTACATCTGAAGCAGCACTGTAGATACATACACATACAATTAATAGTAAAATTAATATTGTTAACTAATATTTAAAAAAATACTATTACATAATGAATCATGTAAACAATACAAACATTAAAAACATTATAATTACACATAAAAAATATTTTTTTGCCAAAGAGTTTTGCTCCAGCGTTGGGTTGTATTACATTGAGTTACCTGATGTTGAAAACAATCTGCAACAATCAATTAAATATTTATTACAACTTAATAACTATAAGCAGATACTAACAGTATTTATGCAAATGCATACTGTATAACATAATTCAACTGTTTACATGTCACTGCGAGTACTCCCTCCTGTGTAACCATAGTCTCCATTCAAAGAGCAATCAGCTATAATTACTTAGGTGCACTCCAGTGCTCCCCGAACAAACAGCCGCACAGTCGGGCTGCCACGAGCATCACTCACCTGTTGTGCCCCCCTCCGGCGATGCCTCCCCTCTCGATCCCCCATCATGCAGCTGTCACGTCAGCCTTTTTTTTTTTTTCTTTTTTTTTTTTTGCACCACCTTCCTATCGCACGGGCCGCTCGTCAATGGCCTCTATTGTGAGGGCGTCGGCCCTCTGTGACCCCCGTCCCTCCCCGATCCTGAGTTGAAGCGGACCAGAGTGCAACCATTATAAAACAATCACATCTAAATCTTCTTTGAAGCATCCTACTAATCCCCTTCGTTGCAGCTTGTAGTCCGTTTGCTCCACGTGTACGGAAAAACAACATGTATGAAAAAGTAAAGAGGAGGCTGGACTGGCCTCGGGGCCCCTGTTGGACGCCAGAAGGAAAAAAAAACAAAACCCAACAACTATCGCAGAAAGAGGGAGCGGGCGAGCCTCCGCTTTGAGCCGCAAACGCCGGCGCGAGTGAGCAGGAGACGAGCGAGGAAGTTTATATGCGTTCTCTCCCCCTCAACCTGGGGGACAAGCTGAATAAATAATACAATAGATATTCCTGTGATGAGGTCTCGGCGCGCCAGTCATAATTATTTCATCGTAGCTGTAATGAGAGCGCCGTTGCATCGCCACACGTCAGGCAGCCAGGTTATCATCCCCCCCCCACGCCCCCCATCCAGGATCATGGTTGGCCCTCTTAAAACCTCAAAAGGCCCTTTTCCATTGCAGGAACTTTTACAGGTAAATAAAGTTCACCCTGTGTTTCCACCAAAAACTACCCACGTAGATTTAGTTCTTCAGGAACCTTTCGGAGTTCCTCTTAGCTAGGTGGGACTTTTCGAAGCTACCCTGAACTTATTCAGGGATGGGCCATGCTATCAAACGCTGATTGGTTGAACACCATTGGGGGTGTACCGAAAACTTATTTTTCAAACACACAAACACCATTGCAGAGTATGTTTATTGCTTATTTCTTGTGTATTTCTATTACAACAAACTTGACAATGAAGAGAAAGAAGAACGAACGGAAAACTTGTGAGTAGAGATGTCCGATAATGGCTTTTTTGCCGATATCCGATATTCCGATATTGTCCAACTCTTAATTACTGATACCGATATATCAACCGATACTGATTTATACAGTTGTGGAATTAACACATTATTATGCCTAATTTTGTTGTGATGCCCCGCTGGATGCATTAAACAATGTAACAAGGTTTTCCAAAATAAATCAACTCAAGTTATGGAAAAAAATGCCAACATGGTACTGCTATATTTATTATTGAAGTCACAAAGTGCATTATTTTTTTTAACATGCCTCAAAACATCCATCCATCCATCCATCTTCTTCCGCTTATCCGAGGTCGGGTCGCGGGGGCAGCAGCCTAAGCAGGGAAGCCCAGACTTCCCTCTCCCCAGCCACTTCGTCCAGCTCCTCCCGGGGGATCCCGAGGCGTTCCCAGGCCAGCCGGGAGACATAGTCTTCCCAACGTGTCCTGGGTCTTCCTCGTGGCCTCCTACCGGTCGGACATGCCCTAAACACCTCCTTAGGGAGGCGCTCGGGTGGCATCCTGACCAGATGCCCGAACCACCTCATCTGGCTCCTCTCGATGTGGAGGAGCAGTGGCTTTACTTTGAGCTCCCCCCGGATGACAGAGCTTCTCACCCTATCTCTAAGGGAGAGCCCCGCCACCCGGCGGAGGAAACTCATTTCGGCCGCTTGTACCCGTGATCTTGTCCTTTCGGTCATAACCCAAAGCTCATGACCATAGGTGAGGATGGGAACGTAGATCGACCGGTAAATTGAGAGCTTTGCCTTCCGGCTCAGCTCCTTCTTCACCACAACGGATCGATACAGTGTCCGCATTACTGAAGACGCCGCACCGATCCGCCTGTCGATCTCACGATCCACTCTTCCCTCACTCGTGAACAAGACTCCGAGGTACTTGAACTCCTCCACTTGGGGCAAGATCTCCTCCCCAACCCGGAGATGGCACTCCACCCTTTTCCGGGCGAGAACCATGGACTCGGACTTGGAGGTGCTGATTCTCATGCCTCAAAACAGCAGCTTGGAATTTGGGACATGCTCTCCCTGAGAGAGCATGAGGAGGTTGAAGTGGGCGGGGTTGAGGTGGGGGTGGGGGTAGGGGGTAGCGGGGGGTGTATATTGTAGCGTCTCGGAAGAGTTAGAGCTGCAAGGGGTTCTGGGTATTTGTTCTGTTGTGTTTATGTTGTGTTACGGTGCGGATGTTCTCCCAAAATGTGTTTGTCATTCTTGTTTGGTGTGGGTTCACAGTGTGGCGCATATTTTTAACAGTGTTACAGTTGTTTATACGGCCGCCCTCAGGGTGACCTGTATGGCTGTTGACAAAGTATGCCTTGCATTCACTTGTGTGTGTGAAAAGCTGTAGATATTATGTGATTGGGCCGGCACGCAAAGGAAGTGCCTTTAAGGTCTATTGGCGCTCTGTACTTCTCTCTACGTCCGTGTACACAGCGGCGTTTTAAAAAGTCATAAATTTTACTTTTTGAAACCGATACCGATAATTTTGAAACCGATACCGATAATTTCCGATATTACATTTTAAAGCATTTATCGGACATCCCTACCTGTGAGGCATCGTTGTGCTGAGAAACGATGATCAGGTGAACTATCTTGGAGTGATTTTACTCAGCCGTAGTGTTTACACTTTATCGTCGCAGTTTAATAGTGTTGATTATTTTTACAAACTTTTCTTTGATAGGCGAATCTTTGAGGAGTGGAAGGACTCTTTTAAACGTATTTATGGAGGACTATGAAGCCGGACTCGAAGCAATGATTTCAGCTGCTTACTAATCCTAAGCAGGCACAAGACATTAAAACAACGTTGAGAACTTGTTGAGTTAGGTCCTGATGTTGAGCAACTCAAACATAATTTAGTTATGTTGGGTTCTGACGTTGATTTGACCATTGAATTTTGGTCATTTCCCAACCATTATTCTACAGCACAAGTACAACGTTGAAACAACATACTTTTTGACGACGTTTATTCAATGTCAGTTTGTGACGTTGATTTGACCTTTGAAATTTGATCATTTCCCAGCCAACAACGTGGCTCTAACGTTGGACGTCAACGTTATCTCATTTTACAAATATAACAATTTTGCAACATTGTTTCAAATTCAATTTTAAAGGACATGTATGTATAATCAACGTTGTATCAATGTCTTGCGCATGCTGAGTCTGACTTTGTGGAAAAAATGTGAACTAAAGGAGGCAGTACACGAGTGGAAATATTAACTATTTACTTTATTACATGTCGTAAAAGTGGCCCGTGACACTATTTGTGTAGTTATTATCTTCAACCCGAGTGAACAGAATGCTGATGCTAACAATCTAACACTGAAGCCGATGTGTTTGTGTTGTTGGCGTGGCAGAAACATTGACATGTATTATTTATATATTGTTATTTACAGCTGAAACGGACCACAAGGAATCGTCTGACCCTCATGAATTCATCATTTACTGAGAGGACAACTTTCCGACTGTTGGACATTGTGGACAAAAGGTGACGTTTTATGAACAATTCGGTACACTTTATTTTTTAAATCATATCGTTTTGTATATTATTGCTTTGTATTTCAATTACTATTTTTTTTGTAAAAGAACTGTGACCTAATATTGTTCGTTTATTTGCATGGAATCAGTGTAGAACTACACTAAACCACTCCTCCATACGTCATCAGCCTGATTTGTATAAACTACCTTGAACTGTGAAATGCGGTGGAAACACAAACCACACACTTCTTACAGGAACCTCTAGTTCCATGAACTAGAGGCGAAAATGGTGGAAAGGGGCCTATTGAGATCGTTTACTAGAAATTTAAATTCCTTAAAAATACAAAATAACACATCACATTATAGCATAGCTCAAATTAGAACTACAACACTTATTATGACATGAACAACTGACAGTTACTACTCCATACTGGGTGAAAGCATCCACTCCATCCATTATGTTCCATGAACAACAATGACAACTACTACAACTACTTCGACACCATCAACTACAGTGGAACCTCTATTTACGAACTGAATTTGTTCTTGAACTGGGTTTGTAAATATAAAAGTTTTTACAGTGAAGCAAATTTCGCCTTAAGAAACAATGTAAATATGAATAATGGGTTCCAGCCTCTACAAAAGTCCACATTTTAGTCAGGTTTATACACTTTGAACACAATACAAAGCACTATACAGTGCTGTATATCAAACAAACACAACGAGGGGGTGATGGATCAACTTTTTATTTAGTAACAAAGCCACAACAACAACTAACTGAACTGTCCTCCTCATACCCAGCCGCCCTGCCGACACGCACACACACTGTCGCTAGCCCTGTGGTGTACTCACATTTGGAAATCAAAAAACTTAACTTTTTAACAGCCTGGTCGCTACCATGGTTAAGAATAAAAAAATAAATTCACTTTACTTTGTCAGTTAATCATCTTGGCGTGTAGCAAAAGAGAAGGGGAGGAGGGAGTGCCGACAAGGCTGTAGATCAGTGGTTCTTAACCTGGGTTCGATCGAACCCTAGGGGTTCGGTGAGTCGCCGCGGAGGTCTGGACACACCCGACTCATCGTGTAAATAAAAACTTCTCCCTATCGGCATATTATGGATACCCCTAAACGATGTTCCCTCTAACTCAGTGGCCTAGTGTCCGCCCTGAGATCGGTAGGCTGTGAGTTCAAACCCCGGCCGAGTCATACCAAAGACTATAAAAATGGGACCCATTACCTCCCTGCTTGGCACTCAGCATAAAGGGTTGGAATTGGGGGTTAAATCACCAAAAATGATTCCCGGGCACGGCACCACTGCCCACTGCTCCCCTCACCTCCCAGGGGGTGAACAAGGGTGATGGGTCAAATGCATAGGACACATTTCACCACACCGTGTGTGTGACAATCATTGGTACTTTAACATAGATGTGTACACTGTGGCCACACCTGTCCCAAACCTGACTAAATACCAAGTTAATGATATCAGAAGGGACAAGCGGTAGAAAATGGATGGATGGATGGATGTTTTATTATTATAATCAAATGACAACAGTCATTTCCATGGGATTATTTTCTAAAATAAGTGTTTTGGCCCACTTACAATGACAGTAACACAACATATTGTTTTTATGAGCTGTGTTACAATTACGTGATTGGGGGTCCTGCTTTGGAAATAATTTGTACCCCTTTCCGATATCGCATTTAGTTCCCACTAAAACATTCACATTTTGCACAATGAGATGTAAACATGGGATCATGTGTACATTCCTGTAACGTTCTGTTTGTAAAATATATCTTTATTAGTATTTATTTAATATAATAACATCATTTCATGATTAATATTTATAAATTAAGATTAAATTAAGAAAAAAACATTTTATTTTTCACTAAAGAAGGGTTCGGTGAAAGCGCATATGAAACTGGTGGGGTTCGGTACCTCCAACAAGGTTAAGAACCACTGCTGTAGATACTTCCTGAATGTTTCAAACCACATATCACATGTCCGTTGCTTTCTTTGGTCTCATATTGATCGAGCAACACTCCAAACATGATGTAAAAAGACTAAAAAAGCACACATCTATCTAACACACTAGCAAAGAAGCTAAAGCCAGCATTGCTGTGTTGAGTGAATGATCACCGGCGATCGATCAGATAAACCCGCCCACTATACCTGTGCTGCCGGGCACAAAATGGCTGCGCTGTGAGGTACACAATGAAACGTTCGTACACTGAGCCAAAGTTCTTACACGAAAGTATGTTTTTATTCCGTCTGTGGTTTGTAAATCAAAGTTCGTACAATGAGGGGTTTGTAAATCGAGGTTTCACTGCACATCAAAGCCATCTGCAATTATAGCTACATTACTACAACTCCATTAACAACTTTTACTACCTGAACATCTATAAGATTTACTACTCCATCTATGGTCAACAGAACCTCTAGTACGGCAATGGAACCACACAGCACACACAAAAAACAACAGCATTCATGAGAACAACCACTACTACCGGTACATCCGCAACTATAGCTCATACATTAGTATTTGACAATAAGGGATTTTTCCAAGAAAATTTGAGAAACACATTTTTTCATGAAAGTTAAAATACATGAAAGGAGAGCAAACAACTGCAGTTTCCAGGGAAAACAGTAGGATTGACAAGTATAAACTACAGCTATTTTATATAACCTTATATATATAACCTAATAAGAAATACCGTGACCACTATTAATGTAGAAACAACTACAACAAATGCAATTTAAGTGAGTACAGCCAAAACAAAGTGAAACACATAAGTCTATCATGCAGTTTATTACACATGCTTGAACACATGGTCACATACATGAATTCTGAGTCCCCGTTCGAGCGTCTCTCGTTCCCTTGGGAGCGTCCTCTCAAAGCCTGTTAGGGGACTTGCATCCAAAGGCCTCCCCCTCCACTCCCCACCTCACACAGGGAGGGACCACCTCTATATTCCGTCGCTCACGCATACGTTGCGAGGTCTGCCGAGCAAGCACCTTCCGTGCTCTAATCCTGTTAGTGCGAGACTGGGGAGTCAAGGCGGAGGTGTGAGGGAGGGGGTCCTTGGGATTGAGGGGTAACAGAGGACACAAAGACCCCCTCTTGGCCCGCACCAGCTGGAGTTCTGTGTATATGTAATGCTGACAACACACACATATATACAGTGTTTTCATTCATTGTACAACGGCAACAACTACAGCAACAAATACTACTTAAAATGTTTTAAATATGACTACTATTACTGAATCAACAACTTTACTATGACTGTTACTGTTACCTCAACTTCAACAATCGCAACATGACTATTAAACTACACAGAAAATAGTCCTACATTAACAACTATATCAACTAAAATGGTAACCAATACCACATTAACAACTTTAGCAGCAAATACTGTTACATTAAAAAGTACCATTACTGTGTCACAACTACAGCTACATCTATACTCAACGACAATGCAAGTACAACTATGACATGACTACCACGATGACAGCAACTCCAAGTACGAGATCAGGCCTGGGTACCGTAATTATTTTGACTCAGGGGCCACATTAAGAGAAAAACATGTGTCTGGGGGCATTGCGCATAATACACAAACACACACACATACATATATATATATATATGTATATAATTATTATTTTTTCATCCCTGCTCTTCGGGGGATTTAATGAAACTACTGTAGTTGTTTGTACTACATTCTATTGCATCGTGTTTCATACAATATTTTCTTATCCGAAAGTTTCTTTTTCTTTTTCAAAGGCATGTTACATAGTGAAATTGTTCTATTTCGGGGACCGAGCACCAATTTCAGTGAGAGAAGCGGATTTGGAATACACGTATTTTGAGTTAAGAGCTCCGTTAGAGAACCAATTAAACTTGTAAGTCGAGGTACTACTGTAGTGTCACAATATGGAGATTGTGTAATAATATGTTGACGTGAAAGCCAATGGAGTAAAGTAAAACGAAGCTACAGTATAGTAGAGTTATATATATTACAGACCTGGGCATATATATATATATATATATATATATATGTATATATATATATATATATATATATATATATACATAGTTGTAATATCTGCTTTACAGTATGTGTGCTTGAGTCCCTTTTTTCAGGAACACTAATAAAAAAAATCATAATAATGTCTGATTGAATGCTAAAAACGTTATGTCAGACCACCTCAAAAAACAGAATAGAATCTTTTTTTTTTTTTTTTACTGAACGAGACACTCAGAATGTACATGACAATAAAGAATGTGGGATTTACAATATTAACTATGACCGATAAAACACGGAATATTGACATCCTCTTTTACTTCTCAGACTACCTATTCAATCGACATATTTTACAATCAAGCGAAATACAAAAAAAATGCAACAAACACGCAAAAAATAAAAATAAAAACCCACCTAAAATCTAATATAATATCACTTTGTTGTAAAAATCTGCTTCCGAGTCTGTCCCTGACACCTGCGTTTCAGGCTGGCCACTCTGGAAACACTCTGTGGAAACAAACCCCTCCCACACTGATTGGTGCCTCGTCTGAGCTGCTGTGACGTAGATTACCGTAATAAGCGGTATATCACTCAAAAGCACAGATTCCAACCATTTAAATACTTTCTATAGTTCAAGACTTAAGGTAATTTGAATAAAGCACTGTACATCATAATGGCGGCTACAGTTTCGATTTTAAAGGTCTAAAAAATTTTTGGGGGAAATGTCCGGCAGGCCGGGTTAAAAATGGGCTATAATTTGCCCAGGTCTGTACTAGCTATAACTCTACTATACAGTAGCTTAGTGTTACTTTACTCTATTGGCTTTCACGTCAACATATTATTACACAATCTCTGTATTGTGATACTACAGTAGTACCTTGACTTCCAAGTTTAATTGGTTCTCTGACAGAGCTCTTAACTCAAAACACGAGTATTTCAAATCAGCTTCTCTCACTGAAATGTATTGAAATCAATTGCTCGGTCCCCGAAATAGAACACATTTACTATGTAACATGCCTTTGAAATAGAAAAACTAACTTTCGGATAAGAAATATTGTATGAAACACAATACAATAGAATATGTAGTACAAACAACTACAGTAGTTTATTAAGTAATGTAATTATAATTGGAGAGTGGACTTTTACGGAATCTCCTTACATAATAATAATAATAATAATACCTGGGATTTATATAGCGCTTTTCTAAGTACCCAAAGTCGCTTTACATGTAGAACCCATCATTTATTCACACCTGGTGGAGGTAAGCTACTTTCATAGCCACAGCTGCCATGGGGTAGACTGACGGAAGCGTGGCTGCAATTTTTGCCAACCACCCCTCCGACCACCACCTATCATTCTTCATTCAATTCACCGGTGTGAGTGGCACCGGGGGAAAAGGGTGAAGTGTCCCGCCCAAGGACACAACGGCAGCGATTTTTGGATGGTAAGAGGCGGGGAGCGAACCTGCAACCCTCAGGTTTCTGGCACGGTTGCTCTACCCACTACGCCATGCCGCCCCATGTTCTTTTCTGACACAATCAGCAGCTTCTCCATATTGTCATGGATAAATGTACACTGTTTAGATATTATTTTACCTTTCTTAGCTGGTGTTATCAACTAATTATATTGTTTCGACTAGCAGTAATACGCTGGAATTGCTCGGCCAAGTTGGCAACACGCTCGGTCATGTTTGTGATTATATTTCCTTTAATTTTTTTTTGGTCCTCTCTAGTTACTCAGGCAAATCATATTGTTGATGTAGATGCCCATATTTGCTGTACAGATTTACTTTACAAAGGAGACTTCTCTTGTTGCCTTATTTGTATTTGACTTTATCAAATTGATTTATATTAATGTTTGGCGCAGCCGGACAGAGGGGATAGAAAGAGAAAAAAAGGAAGACAGAGGGGGAAATTGCGGGGACAAGATAATACAGCGAGACAACAACAACATAACAGCATCAGCAAATACGCCAAGTTCAAATATGATACGAAAAGTGATAGCAAAGAAGCAGTTAGTGAAGTAAATATTAATAACAGAGAAATGACAATTAACATCATTGCACTACAAATGGAGCAATACAAATACCAATAGAAATAACACTCTTGATAATGAACAATAACAATAATTGCCTCTACTATCAAAAATACAATTGTTTCAATTGCAACAATGCATATACGGTATGTAATGATAACATGAATTACAAAATAAAAATGGAGGGGAAGAAAGACAAGCAAACTGTATTAACCTTGTAGATTGTTATAGTAACAATAGGTTAAGCTCTGTCAGTGTGTTACCAGCTTCACCTAGAGGAACAACGTTAATATATGTGTATATGATATGTTTGATGATTTTCTTCTTTAATTCAAAAATTATCATCCATTTTTGTCAGCACTGTCCTTCATGCTAACTTTCTTCCTTCCCACAGTTGGAAAAACAAAGTTATGTTAATCTTTCGCTATAAGCTAATGCTAGCGATTGAGACTAAATGTTTCGGGCGGATCATACAGGGTTCACTGTGACAATTGCTTGCAACTTTAAGCATAACAATTAGCCGAGAGACAGCTTATACCTCCAAAAACTCTTATATTTGAGGCACCATTGTATAGCATTGCCTCCATAACTGCTGATCCATCTGTGGCCGGTGTCTCTTGTAGTAATTTAGTGTCGACCGGTATTGTAAGAAACATGCTTAGTGCTCCTACTTCTCTCTCCGGCGCAGACATCAGAGGCAGTAGGATTCATTTGAGTGAAAGAACATACATAACGTTTGCTTGTTTACTTGTTGTGCCTTTGTTTGACAGCTCTCTATTCTTGTATTACAGAGCAGAGCACAGCGGAGGATTTTGTTTGTATGCAAATAAGTGACGGTGGCTCTCTCCAGAGGGTGGCACTGATGCTGTTGTTTGATGCCTCTTCCTCTCCGTGGATTGGAGCGTATATCGCTGTCGAGGAACGTCAAACTCCAGGGAGTGGAAAAGAAGGGTCAGAGTTCAATTATTTTAACAATTTACTCCTCCTGTAGAATAGCTTAGTCAAGTCCCGTCAGGTGAATGAGTTGGTTAGTTAGATGCGTAGCTAATGGCGACCAGGCTTTGACAGACACTGGCTTGTCACACGGCGGCGAGTAAACAGGCCGGCGGTTATAAAGCTTTTACACAGCAATCTTGGCCAACATTGGCTTTATGTGCAAGTGCTGCAGGGCTCTGGTGCATAATACATGAGCACTCAGTTAATCTATTGATCCAAAATATGTCTTCTTTCTTTCCAAGTCTCATTTACTGTCAAGCCTCGCTTGCTCGCGTTTTGTCATCCCTATGCTTCTCGCTCGCCTCCCTGCGCTCCATTTCCCCAAATGAACTCTTACTCGACAGAAGAGCAGACGTGAAGACATCTCAGGTGCGAAAGGCGTCTTCATGACAACGTGTTAATAAAATGACTGGTGTGACAAAACCTATGACATCCACAGCATGACTACCGGTAGTTACATCAATAACTAGGAAAACACTCTAAAAGCGCAGATGTCCGCCAGGCCCAAATAGTAATCTCCCAATAGTAAAAAAGTCTTGAGGGTGATCCGAATCACCCCCAACATGTGATCACTTGTTTCTTATACCATTTTTGACATTTCCTGAAATTTTCATCAAAAAAGTGCTCATTGCTTCAGTCGTCCACTCTCTTTTGCCTCTGTGGGTGGAGGCGAGGCCGTTCGCATACACACACAAAAGTAGAGGCTCTTAACGTAAATGTATGGTGACGTAGTGTAAATGACCCGATCAGCCCCAAAATACAATATTGTCAACAACCACATGACTACTACATTAGCTACTATATAACTTTAACAACTACTCGTTCTAAAACTGCAAAAATCTAATACTACAGTGTTGGTAGAGTGGCCGTGCCAGCAACTTGAGGGTTCCAGGTTCGATCCCCGCTTCTGCCATTCTAGTCACTGCCGTTGTGTCCTTGGGCAAGACACTTTACCCACCTGCTCCCAGTGCCACCCACACTGGTTTAAAAATGTAACTTAGATATTGGGTTTCACAATGTAAAGCGCTTTGAGTCACTAGAGAAAAGCGCTATATAAATATAATTCACTTCACTTCACTTCAAAACTAAAACAATACTACATTACCAACTAGACTCCCACCATTACAACTACATTGCCACGATTACCACTACCACAACAACCATCAACAACTGCAACTACGACACCAATTACTACTTAAATTGGAACACCTACACCTACCAAACTGACAACTTTACGATTATGAGAAACACTACATTAACAACTACTGCACCAACAACCACATCTTGATTACCACTACATCGACAACAGCTGACACATCAGGGTCTTAACTTTTGGGAGCTAGTTTTTGCACTGCTTTCCAAAATCCCATCTCTCAACAAAATTGACAAGCTATTCTTGACAAGAAGCTTGGGTTTCGGGGGAACCTGTCTGTGTTTGTTGATGGATACATAATGAACTCTTGGGAGAAGTGGAGGGTTGTGTGCCCAGTGACTCTTTCCGTCTAGGACATTGACACCTATTCCGAACTACGATAACAGGCCATCTGCTGTTTGGATTGTGCGTTGCCCTGGTGTATAGACAAATCCAGAAGACAATGGCAGTTGTTCAAAGTACTCAGAAGCTGCCCGTCATGATTGATGGGATAGGCAGGCCTGTAGTACTAATTTTGAACTAATTCGCAAAGTGGATAACATCTCGGAAAATCTTTCCACTGCAAGGCTAAATTAACTTAAGGACCAGAATGTTTGGATATTCTATTTGTCTTACTTGTTCGTGATTCATATTGCCGTATGGTGGCCAACTCTAACCCTATCTTTTATCCCGCATGTGACCACTAATTGGTCAGCTGTCAATCATTGTCAAGTTGTCAGAAAGGCAGCCCCAACAAGTCAATCAATAAGCTTTTGAGCGGTCTAAAGCGACATGGCACTAGTGTTTGACTTGCCTCTATTAAATAGTGTAGCATTATTTTTGGACGTTAAAAAGTGCAGAGGACAAAACTGCTTTTTGAAAACGTGCAGAGGACATGTCCACAAATTACTTTCACACTGATACTACTTAATGGTAAACCTACTACATTAACAACTACTACAAGAACTACCCCAGTTACTGGACCAGGACTACTAATACAACACCAATAACTACTTTAAGTACATAAAGAAGTCCAATAAAGAAGAACTCTGACAACCACACTGCAAAAAGTCAGTGTTCAAAAACAAGAAAAAAAAATACAAAAATGAGGGGTATTTTACTTGAACTAAGGAAAATTATCTGCCAATAGAACAAGAACATTTGGCTTGTCAAGACATTCCAAAACAAGTAAAATTAGCTAACCTCAATGAACCCAAAAATACCTTAAAATAAGAATATTCTCACTAATAACAGGTGCACTTTTCTTGATATAAAAAAAAGAGACCTTTTTGCTCAATATGTTGAAAAATATTCTTAAATTAAGTAAATGCTAGTGCCATTATCTTGACACAATGATATGCGCTCGGCATTACATTTCTTGAAACCAGCAAACTTATACTAAAAACTAGTTTATTTTTCTTAATGGAAAGGCAACAAGGCAACCGCTTGTTACTCTCGGGGTCTCCTAGCCGCTCAGCCAAATCATATTGTCTAAAAATGCATTTTTCCATCGATAACATGACATCATTGCGCCAAGTGCATGCTCTTTCAGTCAATTAGTGCGCGAGGAATATATATATATATATATAAACATATATACATTTACAGCCCGGCCCCCAGCCAAATTTTTCTTCACTGTAATTTTGAAGAATTTACCTGAATGTGCATGAACTATTTCTGTTCAAAATAGTTTGAAATGTCACATGTGAAATGTTTAAATATTAACTGTCCGTTTACTGTACTGTGCCAACTGTACTACTACATGAGTACATATTTTCTCCTGTTTCATTGAAAATAAAACAGCAAAGTCCATTTGGCTGTCATCTGTTTTAATTATAAGACACAATTGCGTCAAAGTCATGATTTTTTATTTCATGCTTGAAATAAGAAATTATTACTTTAAAAAAGTAGTTTTATACTTGTGAGTGTTGCTGACACAGCTTTGCAACAGTTGATATTCTAGTTTCAAGCATGTTTTACTGAATATAGGTCAGGGGTCGGCAACCCAAAATGTTGAAAGAGCCATATTGGACCAAAAATACAAAAACAAATCTGTCTGGAGCCGCAAAAAATTAAAAGCCATATTACATACAGATATTGTGTCATGAGATATAAATTGAATTAAGAGGACTTAAAGGAAACTAAATGACATCAAATATAGCTACAAATTAGGCATAATGATGCAATATGTACATATAGCTAGCCTAAATAGCATGTTAGCATCGATTAGCTTGCAGTCATGCAGTGACCAAATATGTCTGATTAGCACTCCACACAAGTCAATAACATCAACAAAACTCACCTTTCATGCACAACGTTAAAAGTTTGGTGGACAAAATGAGACAGAAAAAGAAGTGGCATAAAACACGTCCTAGAAAGTCGGAGAAAGTTATACATGTAAACAAACTACGGTGAGTTCAAGGACCGCCAAAATTAGTAGGACAAAGCGGCGCTAGCCAAATACTCGAATCAGTGAAGCATGTTTAATATAAACAGTGTGCTTTGTAACAATTAGGGAGGTTTGTGTCATGTTTGTCCTCCTACAGAAACTATATTAAAACAAAAAATGTTTTTTTTCCCCCTCATCTTTTGCCATTTTTCATAAATTTTTTAAAAAGCTCCAGAGAGCCACTAGGGCGGCGCTAAAGAGCCGCATGCGGCTCTAGAGCCGCGGGTTGCCAACCCCTGATATAGGTCATAATTATTATTATTATTAACTATTATTTTCGGGTCTCCCTATGTCTAGCATTAAAAGATTACAGTTGGTACAAAATGCGGCTGCTAGACTTTTGACAAGAACAAGAAAGTTTGATCATATTACGCCTATACTGGCTCACCTGCACTGGCTTCCTGTGCACTTAAGATGCGACTTTAAGGTTTTACTACTTACGTATAAAATACTACACGGTCTAGCTCCAGCCTATCTTGCCGATTGTATTGTACCATATGTCCCGGCAAGAAATCTGCGTTTAAAGAACTCCGGCTTATTAGTGATTCCCAGAGCCCAAAAAAAGTCTGCGGGCTGTAGAGCGTTTTCTATTCGGGCTCCAGCACTATGGAATGCCCTCCCGGTAACAGTTAGAGATGCTACCTCAGTAGAAACATTTAAGTCCCATCTCAAAACTCATTTGTATACTCTAGCCTTTGAATAGCCCCCCCTTTTTTTTAGACCAGTTGATCTGCCGTTTCTTTTCTTTTCTCCTCTGCTCCCCCCTATCCCTTGTGGAAGGGGAGACACACAGATCCGGTGGCCACGGATGGGGTGCTGGCTGTCCGGGGTCGGGACCCGGGGTGGACCGCTCGCTTGTATATCGGTTGGGAACATCTCTGCGCTGCTGATCCGTCTCCGCTCGGGATGGTTTCCTGCTGACCCCACTGTGGACTGGACTCTTACTGTTATGCTGGATCCACTATGGACTGAACTCTCACAATATTATGTTAGACCCACTCGACATCCATTGCATTCGGTCTCCCTAGAGGGGGGGGGGTTACCCACATATGCGGTCCTCTCCAAGGTTTCTCATAGTCATTCACATCGACGTCCCACTGGGGTGAGTTTTTCCTTGCCCTTATGTGGGCTATACCGAGGATGTCGTTGTGGCTTGTGCAGCCCTTTGAGACACTTGTGATTTAGGGCTATATAAATAAACATTGATTGATTGATTGATTGATTGATAAAATCTCAGCAACAAGCTGTAATATCTTACTGAGATCATTTACAACCAAAACACTTAAAACAAGTAAAACACTCTAACATAAAATCTGCTTAGTGAGAAGAATTATCTTATCAGACAGAAAATAAGCAAATATCACCCTTATTTGAGATATTTAATCTTACTTACATTTCAGTTTTTGCAGTGCACTATAACAATGAGAGCTGCATCAACAACTACGATGACATTAATGAAAGTTAGCAATACAACTGCAGCTTCTAGTACAAAATGCAAGAAAGGGTCACTTCTTGTTGAACACGCCTGTTCTAGCTCAGGGCCACTGAATTAGTTTTCTATATTTCATGAGTCGGGAATGAGAAGAAGCTTGCTGAACATCTTGACACAGGACCCTTTGGAGCAGAAAACGGCGATGCTGAAGAAGGAACCGATGATGTCCTTGTGGTCAAGTCCAGCTAGGACGTCACGTAACCAAATGTCGTATGATGTTGTGGGAGAGGATGACGCCATTAGTAAATTTAGTACGTGGCAGCGGTATGAACTCGACCATTGAGAATTGTTCTCCGCAATTCAGGTCAAACACGCTGTCTTATTCAATTCCAGGCATTACGAAGAGGCGGCGGTGACAAGCGGATGACGCTGGTGTTGTCGTCGCTTATAGCCAAGTCAAGCAAAAGGACATGGTCTCTGTTTCCCGTCAGAGTGCACCGAGGCGGGAATACAAATCTCTCTTCCAGGTAAAGTGCACAAGATCTCCTCCTGAGAGCAGCAAGAAGCCCTACACCTCCTCCAGCCTGGTGTCTTTAATTTGTACTGGCAGACAATGAAATATTTACAAGGACCCCTACAGGCAATTACATTAAAAGTGTGTGGTTAGACACCGCCTACCCTTTGGCGAGCCCTCGCACCCCCCTCGGCGAGAAGCAACGGCCGATTTTGGTGAACTGTCGCAAGTTTACAACGTCACATTTTACCCGGTATTAATAATTTAGGGTGGAATGGTGGGGGGAAAACGGAAAGGAGGACACGACTGTGTACGCAAAATGAAAACCGCGTCTGATGCCAGCGTACGGCTTTCACTTCCATTTGCTAAATGTGGCAGAAACGTGCGGTGCGGCGGACATGTTTTGGAGGCTAAAAAGCTTCGCTGGACACCATATGTGCCCCGGAGTACACCCAGAGTCCAGTAGATATACTATACCAGGGGTCGGCAACCTTTACCAGTCAAAGAGCCATTTTGACCAGTTTCACAAATTAAAGAAAACAATGGGAGCCACAATCATCTTTTGAAATATAAAATGAAATAACACTGCATTCAAAGTTTTTTTTTTTGCGTTGTGCTATGTATAAACCAGGGTTCTCAGACACGCGACCCACACCTTAATATGAAAATTGAATATTACTGCGGCCCGCGGGTTTTATATAAATGGTACTTGACAGCGTCATACTTCCCAACCTTCCCAATTTTTCCGGGAGACTACGAATAACAGGGCAACTATTCTCTCGAACGTGCCGTGATGTTACAGCATTGAGCGCCCACTACAACCAGCGTGCAGGCCCGGTCGTACGTTGTATGGGGCTTCTGCTTGCTCACGTCAGTGACCGCAAAGCATACTTGGTCAACAACCACACAGGTTACACTGACGGTGGCGGTATAAAACAACTTTAACACTCTTACTAATAATGCGCCACACTGTGAACCCACACCAAACAAGAATGACAAACACATTTCGGGAGAACATCTGCACCGTAACACAACATAAACACAACAGAACAAATACCCAGAATCCCATGCAGCCCTAACTCTTCCGGGCTACATTATACATCCCCGCTACCAAACCCCGCCCACCTCAACCGACGCACAGAAGGGGGGGGGGGGGGGGGGGGGGGGGGGGGGGGTGATGTGTGGGGGAGCAGGGTTGGGGTGGGGGCGGGGTTTGGTGGTAGCAGGGGTGTATAATGTAGCCCGTATGTAGCAAGTATGCAGCTGAGCCACATCAGAGTGATCAAAGAGCTGCATGCGGCTACGGAGCCGCGGGTTGCCGACCCCTGTACTATTAGTTGACCCCTGTACTATTAGTTGACTTAGAATTAGTTGACTTTGTGGCCTTATAACACGCCAACATGTTAGGGCTTTAAGACATAACTTTGTAGCTTTATAACACGCCAACATTTTGGGGCTGTATGTCATAACCTTGATTAATCACAAGTTTTTACTTGCGTGCATAATTTTAAATAACTCAAAGGGGAACTGGACTTTTTTGAGGAATTTATGCCTATCATCCGTAGTCCTTATGTGGGACAGGCACACCTATATATATATATATTTTTTTTTTAAAGACATTCTAACGTAAATAAACGCCAGCAAAAGTCAGCTAACATTGGAGGTAATGGGAGTCATTACGTGTATAATACCGTATTTTTCGGAATATAAATCGCTCCGGAGTATAGGTCGCACCGGCTGAAAATGCATAATAAAGAAGGAAAAAAACATATATAAGTCGCACTGGAGTATAAGTCGCATTTTTGGGGGAAATGTATTTGATAAAACTCAACACCAAGAATAGACATTTGAAAGGCAATTTAAAATAAATAAAGAATTGTGAACAACAGGCTGAATAAGTGTACGTTATATGAGGCATAAATAACCAACTGAGAAGGTGCCTGGTATGTTAACGTAACATATTATGGTAAGAGTCATTCAAATAACTATAACATATAGAACATGCTATACGTTTACCAACCAATCTGTCACTCCTAATCGCTAAATCCCATGAAATCTTATACGTCTAGTCTCTTACGTGAATGAGCTAAATAATATTATTTGATATTTTACGATAATGTGTTAATAATTTCACACATAAGTCGCTCCTGAGTATAAGTCGCACCCCCGGCCAAACTATGAAAAAAACTGCGACTTATAGTCCGAAAAATACGGTACCCAAAAAATGCTCTAAAATAACAAAAAACCTCAATCGATGTTTCATATACACACTGTACGTATATATGTAATGTAGTAACAGGCACATTCATAATAATATACAATATTTACATATTTGTGCCATTTTAAGTATATAGCAGTGCAATAATTTCACAGACACTTCACAAAGTTTGCTATTTCTTTCAAACAACAACAGCTACTAATCATGCAGGGAGCCAACAAAGACTACTTTGGGGAAAATGATGATCCAGAACCTTTATATTTTTGGGCCTCAATATACGGAGAATGAACTATAAGTTTTAGAAGCTGAGTAATAAGCAAATTCAGCAAGTAGCAGTATTGCTAAGTGCTAAACAAAAAATACAAACTACGTCCATAATAAAAAAAATCATGTAATGGTGGTTATTTAGTCCTAATTTTGCATAAATTGTTTTACAGACCGTTTTAAGCATACGTGCCTCCACTTCGACAGTCTTCTACCTGTCAGCCATGTTGTGTAGTTTTCACCGCTTCCACCTGGCTACTGACAGATGTAAGTTAGAACTATCTGCTACTTTGTATTAGAACTTGCAACAGCGGAGAATGCATGTGCATGTATGAGCCAGTCTGCCCCAAAACAAGAGGATAGAGTAAAAAAAAGAGCTTATTGACTACAGTGCAGACTACAATTGTGGACTCACACAAGGCACTTTGGTTACATTTATACCATATATGGATATACTGCTGATGTCAATGGTGTAAAAAGAAATGTCACAGGACAGAGAACATTCCAAACGGCTTGTTTGGAGGAAGTATGAAAAAAGACAAGATTCTTTTATAAATATCTCTGCAATGCCTCATGGTTTGATTTCAAATCTTATGGACTTATGCTGGTCACAAATACACAAAAGCAGGTAGCAATAAATCTAGGGAAATCTAGCCTATGACTGCTTTAAACGTCTCCACAATTTTATCTCTGACCTGTTCTGGTGCATTCCATGGACTTCAGGATGCTGTTTGCTCCCTAATATTCTCTTAACTAACCTCTGAGGCTGTCACACAACAGCAATATTTGTATTTAGATGAGATTGCACACAGGTGGACATTATTTAGTCATTAGCAATAATCAGGCAACTTCCAAAGGCAATTGGTTGCACTCAAAGAAAAGGGGGCCGAAAACATGTTTTATAATCTAGTTTCTTCAAAATAGCCACCCTTTGCTCTCATTACTGCTTTGCACACTCTTGGCATTCTCTCGATGAGCTTCAAGCACACCTGTGAAGTGAAAACCATTTCAGGCGACTACCTCTTGCATACCTGCCAACTTTTGAAATCAGAAAAACCTAGTAACCAGGGTCCAGGGGCCGCAGGCCCCGGTAGGTCCAGGACAAAGTCCTGGTGGGGGGTTCAGGCTTCGCCCCCCGACGCAAAATGATTATTAGCATTCAGACAGGTTAAAATGTTGCTAAAACCATCACTTTTCTATCAGTCACAGTGACTTTTCAAAACTAAAATATTACAGCAAAAATCATATGGGTTGATTGACATGTTTATTCTGTAAGCTAACTTCAATAGTTTGAAATTATTTTGACAGTTAATGCCAGTTATCCTGTCAACCTTTCACAAGACTTCAATTTGTTAATTGAAAGTATAAACAGTATAAACACTTTTTACAGTAAACAAATGGTAAAACAGTACTAAACAATTCCATTAAAAAAAAAAATGGTGTCATTATTAACTTTCTGTCCAAGCTTGTATAATCTACTGCCTTGTTCAATTGTATAAAATATTCTGTGCCTAAAATTCACATTTCTATCACAATTATCATACTGTAAACATGGTAAGCTAACTTCATTAAAATTAATAGTCCTGTCAATAGCATGGAATTACAATTCAAATGTAGTTTTTTTGTAAGCCTTTCAAAAGAATTCAAAATATGAAAAATTAATGAAAATTAATTTAAGCCATCAGACACTTGAAAAGTGGCACATCACATCTCTAATGTAATCATTTTAACTTTTCAACAGAAATAGCACTGCAAAAATATTAAGGACATACTTCTGTATTTTGGTAGTTATGCTGTCAACATTTAACAAGATTTCTTCAACTTGGACTTGAAAGCATAAATAGTACAAACACTTTTAACAGTATAACAGTACTAAACAATTCCAATAGATAACATTGGTGTCATTACCTTTTTGTGGCTAAAATCCGAAAAACGTTGAAAGTTTTCCACTTGTATCGCTAGCAACAGCATTAGACTTGTGTTCTTTTGTCCCAACGTGGTCTTTTACATCGCTAATTCCTCCGTGTCCGATCGAAAAATCTTGTCTGCACAACGTGCAATTCGCGTAGTTTTCACCCTTTTTGGAACGGATAATTATTCCCGGATAGGCTTTTGAATGTTCTTCACGGAATGACTGCAGTTTTCTTTTCGGTTTAAGACTCGTTTGCGATTTTTCTCCGGCTGATTCCATGATCGTTCGCTCGTTTGGAAACAATGGCCTCGTGCTTGGCAGCGGTGCTATAAATAGCCTCGCGCATTTAAAAAATTTTTTTTTTTTAAATTAATGAAAAACCGTATTTTTTATCACTGGAACCGTAACCCGGAATA
>NC_084556.2:7610000-7775000 GCF_033978685.3 Nerophis lumbriciformis
ATGTGTCATTAAATACATGCATCATGTCTGAATTGAACAGTTCAAATAATACTGAGAGTTTAGGCAAATATCCTTTCACCCACAAGTTGGAGACCACTGGTTTAGGGTCTTCAAGTAGCCTAATTTGCATGTATTTGGCAAACCAGAAAAAAACAGCAATGCTTGCACCAAGACGTTCAAGTGGAGACTCCACCATGTCAGGCACTTTGTTATATTAATAGGTTGCGTGCATATATAACTGTCTATAGTGACGAAAACGTGCTAAATAACTTGTAGATTTTAGTTACTGCCTTGAAGCATTTTGTAAATCAGCCTTTGGTCATGTGCTCCTACGCATTCCTTCGGCAGACAGATTTATATTAGCAGCTAAATTATTTAAATCCTGTGAGAGAGCATAATCAATTGTTTCCATGTAATATTTACATTTGTCTATTTGTGATATGGAATGTTAATTATTTAAAGGCCAAACCGACACGTTCGTTTGTTTCAACAACTGTCTATCTTTTTTAAAGACTTATTTGACGAACTAGAATATTACAGAATATTTAAAGGCATTTTAATCAGATTTCAAAATAATATTTTGATTTATGTAGTATTTTTTATTTTGACAGTGGACCACCAAGCCAGTCGACTTCCTCCTTGCAGACACGCGAATGGGCGTGGCTTCACTCAGGCTCTCTCATTGCGATTGGCCGACTCATTCACATGGAAGCCGCGTGGCTCCGCCTTTAGGGGGCGTGGCCTGCCTCCCAGCAGTCCAGATAAAGGCGCCGAGAGAAGGGAGGAGAGGCTCCGCTATAGCAAGTGTCTGACAGGCGAGGGAAGGAGATAAGGTTTTCAGCGCCTGGAGGACCCCTACGTTGGAGTTCCTTTTCTGGTTCTCAAAAAAAAAAAAAGCTCAAGGACACTTTTTATTCTTTTAATAAGTTTAACAACTAAAGTGTTTAAACTTTAGGTGTTTTTTTTTTCGTATTGAGAAAACCCAAACAGGACGGGAAACGAACGAGGAAGACTGACAACGACCCTCCCTCAACCTCCGCAATCATGATGTCGATGAACAGCAAGCAGCCTTTCAGCATGCACCCCATGCTGCATGAGCCCAAATACACGCCGCTGCACTCCAGCTCGGAGGCCATCCGCAGGGCCTGTCTGCCCACACCATCGGTAGGTCCACCTAATACACTTCTGCAAAAAAAGTCAGCTATGCATGACTAATATTCAACTTTAAACCGCTGAAAACTGCAGAATAACATGCAAACGTTATTATTATTATTTTGTGTATACAAGCAATTACCTTAGCCACTAAAAAGTGTTATCTTGCAGTATGGTTTATGATTATACAAACGCATAAGGAAGCTTCTAGATACAAGTGTCATGCATATTCAAAGTGTCTCATTTCATTGTCGGCACAAATTATTCAAAAAGGGGGGCCATTGTAAATATGAATTTTGGATGAATATTATCCATGCAGACTGACACACATTGGAGATTTGAAATGCACAGATGTTGTTTATTCGAACTTTTGTTTTGTTTTTACAGTAAAAAAAAAAGAAAAAGGTATTTACTGCAAGTATATTCTGCTATAAATTGGACCGATGCATGTCGCAAAGTAATGAATAAAACAAACGAAAATATGAAGCAAAATAATAAAATGTATTCTAAAAATCCATTAAAAATGTTCTGTATCATATAATTAATTTTACAATTGATGACTTCCTCACAAAATCAATTTGACCCATGATGTAGAATGTGCAAGATCTAGTAAGAAATAGTTTATAGCGGATGCACAACACACTTGAATTAGAAAATAAAATGATTCATTTTTATGTCCACATCCTGTCGCAATATTGAATTGATATTGTTGTCAAAATGAGCATTATTGCATCAAGACATAATGTGAACCATCAATCACTTAACTATTTATTTATGAGACGTTAGCACTTAATTATTATTTACTTATTCATTATTCTGTACTCTTTTATTTATTCACTGTTGTGTTACAAATTGAGTAGAAAAAAATGCGTTAAAACTGCCATGATAAGAAAGAGGTAAGGGTTCAAATCTGCTTCCTCCTCCTCCTTTTCGGACACGGTGTAATGTAAAACTGGAAATATGTTTGAGTTTATTTCGAACATGCATGCATACAACATGATACATCACAATTTCCAGTTCCTCTATTCAGCATGTTCGAAAAGGAGTAGGAAGAAGCAGAGCTTATTTAATCCTAACCCTTTTTCTTTTACATAGCATTTGCTAAAACTTTTGTTCACTTTCTGTTCTCAATTTATTCACAATCTAGTCTATACGTAATAACAATACAAATAAATAAATGATAAATAAATAATAGATAAATAAAATGATGTATTATACTGTAATTGTGTGAAATAAACCATAACCATACCTGATGTCTCCGCAGCTCCAAGGCAACATCTTCGCCGGCTTCGATGAGACTTTGCTGCAGAGAGCGGAGGCCTTGGCCGCCGTGGACATCGTGGCCCAGAAGAGCCACCCTTTCAAGCCGGACGCCACGTACCACACCATGACCACCATGACCGGCATGGCGTGCACGCCCACCTCCTCCTCGGCGCACCTGCACCACCCGTCCGTGCTCACCTCGCACCACCACCCGGGCCACCATCAGTCGTCGCAGGGCCTGGAGGGCGACTTGTTGGAGCACCTCACCCCGGGCATCTCCCTGGGAGGCATGACCGGCTCGGACGTGTGCTCCTCGGCGTCGCACAACGCGGCCCACGCCGCCCACATGAACGCCATCAACCACATGCAGCACCACCACCACCACCACCACGCCCAGACCATGAACATGCACCAGCACGGCCTCGCCTCGCACGGCGGCCTGGGAGGGGGCGGCGGCGGCGGGGAGGCCGAGCCGGACCCCCGGGAGCTGGAGTCGTTCGCCGAGCGCTTCAAGCAGCGGCGCATCAAGCTCGGCGTGACGCAGGCGGACGTGGGCGCGGCGCTGGCCAACCTGAAGATCCCCGGCGTGGGCTGCCTGAGCCAGAGCACCATCTGCAGGTTCGAGTCCCTGACGCTGTCGCACAACAACATGGTGGCGCTCAAGCCCATCCTGGAGGCCTGGCTGGAGGAGGCCGAGCGGGCGCAGCGGGAGAAGATGGCCAAGCCGGAGATCTTCAACGGCGGCGACAAGAAGCGGAAACGCACGTCCATCGCCGCCCCGGAGAAGCGCTCCTTGGAGGCCTACTTCGCCGTGCAGCCTCGGCCCTCCTCGGAGAAGATCGCCGCCATCGCCGAGAAGCTGGACCTTAAAAAGAACGTGGTCCGGGTCTGGTTCTGCAACCAAAGGCAGAAACAGAAACGCATGAAGTTCTCAGCCACGCACTAAAACATTTTTTTTTTTGCAAAAAAGACAAAACATGGACTGGCTGCTACTTTTTTTTTTTTTTTTTTTTTTTTTTTTTTTTAAAGGTGCTGCACTTCTTATCTTAACAAGCCATTTAGTTCCTTAATTATTCCAGGACACTAAATGTCTTGTTAAGATGACTCACAACAACAAAGGACCCTTTAGCAGCCTTTTTTTGCTTTTAATTGGATGGACACGAAGGACACTTGTGGACTTAAAAGTTGGATTTATTCAACAAAAGAAGAGTGGGAAAATGACCGTGAAGGCACCGCGCTCGGACTTCTTCATTCCTAAGGCAATTATTGTACAAAAAAAAACATGAGAATAATAACGATGGGGATGGAGGAATATCATCCTCCTTTTAGTTAGGACATATCTTTTTATATTTATCAGTGTACATACGTGTGAACCGATGTCTTCGTTTTTTGGTTGTCAGCGTTTATTTAATGGGGCGAGGGAGGGAAATGAGTGTACTGTTGAAATTCAAAAAAAGAAAAATAAACCACACGCATGGTTTTAAAAGAAAAGGGGGTGAGTTTGGACAATTCCTAGCGCAAGTGAACGCATCGCAATAAGAAGAAAAGGGAGAAAACACACACACACAAAAGCACTAATTCTTATTACACACACATTCACACAGCAGTGTTGTACTGTAGCTGTGTGTCTACCTCATTACTACACAGTGTTTCATGGTGATTTAAACACACACCTTCACTAAAAAATAACAGGAACCAATTTTGGGATTTTTTTGTTGTTGGTTGCACTGGTTTTTGATGGTGAATTTAATCTAGAAGACTCACTGACGTGTAAAGCTGTTGTATGTCCACCACAATGATGCTTCGACAATCAATTATTATTATTATATTTATTTATAATTCATTGTCGACAACCAATCAGTTTGCATATTATTTATTTTAACCCTCGGAAGCACTTTGTCGATAAACTGAAGGGAAATAATAGTTGGCCTTATTTAATTATTTAGAAATTTTTTGTCAACACTATTTTAAGCCCTTATGCTTCTATTTATTTAAATTAATTTATTTTGGACCTTTTTTTTTTAAACGCATCTATTTCATTTGTGAAAGTGTGTTTTCAATGTGTCTGTGTATGACAAACTGAAATAAACCGTGCACGTTTTACTTGATTCTCTGTGTTTTTTTTTGTTTTTTTTTGGTCCGAGGAATTTTAAAAGTTGTTGAAAAAAATAGATATTATGGCGCAGCTGCTGTTGGGAAACAAGAGAAGTAAAAAGACTGCAGGGAAAATCTGTTTTGCAACACTAATGAATAGCATTTGACACTTGGCTGACTTTTACATTGATCAACATTGACTCTATGGAGGAATGTGCTCATGACGCCTTCTAACTTAAAACAATTACAAATCAAATCAAAAATAAAATAAAACAAGGTTTAGAGATTAAACTATTTTATTTGAATTATTTATTTACAAGGTATCATTTCTAAATAAAAACAACCACACATTTGACATAATAACATTTACACCTGGCAAAAAAATTAACAAGTCAATTTATTGGCATTTATATATATATATATATATATATATATATATATATATATATATATATATATATATATATATATATATATAGCATGCATGTAAGAAGACCAACAACTTTCTTCATGCATATTTTCTTCTAGCATGTGGGGACATTACAAGATCTCACAGAAATTAATAAGAAAATCTCAAAACTAAACATTTCAAATATATCCAAATCGACATACAACTTCCTTAAATTACCTAATTTGTGCTTAAAGTTAAATTTTCAACCCCCATCAACTACTGTAATAAACACCCTACTAAAGCTTTTATTGTGAAGACCCAAGAAAAAATATATAAACAGGATCAGGAATATTGTAAGCAAAAATGCAGTACTTTCCCAAATAACTAAGAAACACATTGTTTTCATAAAATCCATTGAAAAAAAAAGCTGACACCTGAAAAGCATAAAGCACAATAAAATCATGATTTTTTTTTATTTCCTGCATTATGCAAATCAAACCATAGCTGCATGCTTATGAAGCCTGAGCAAACAAACTGTAATCCAAAATGTCATTGTTTTTTTTTAAATGTATGTGAGAAAGTGTCTATATATGCTGTGAGTCTCTAGACTCATTACTAATGAATAAAACACATCAGTGTGATGATACTGTATTGATTTCTTGCACGTCTTGGTAAAGACGACACTTTAATCTGTCACAATATTGAAAGCGGAGCCCGGGTTAGAATTTATTGGATTTTGCTGCAAGGGCATGCAAAAATTATATACCCCTTCAAATTATAACGAGACAGTTACTGGCTGTCATTAAAGTCATTAATTGTACTGACCAATGTTGAAGGAGTTGTGTAAACCTCCTGCTTCAGTTCTGCCAATGTAAACCAAAACATAACAGAATAGCTAATGTTATAGGTAGAGGAGGCTGAAAAATAAACATGCTTGCAGTCAATATTTGGCGCCTATAGCAGACAGTGCATGGCTGCCATGTTGTTCTATATAACAAAGAGTTTACAACACGGCTTCATCAAAGTTTAATCAACACGCTGCTCTCCAGTTGAAGCCTATAAATTATATATAATTGACCGTGTAATCAATGTGAATGCTGTATCAGGTTTCCCTGAGACAAAGTGACAGAATGCTCATTTGATGTATAAAATAAAGTCAATGAATCTAAGCTACAGAGTAGGAATCTTGTGATTATTTGTTTTAAACAGTTAAAATCATATTGGATATTTGTTTTATAAAATGACAATCGGGTGTACAAAGACACTTGTGGCTTTTTAATGGCCAGAAGCGGCATATTCTTAAGTAATTGAATAAACAGAGCACAAAATACTAATACCATTTTTTTGTGGCCTAAAACACATATCTTGATCCATTGGATTGTTTAATAAGCATATGGTAAACATATGGGAAGTTTGGACTTATACCATATAACATATACAGTTTAACAATCAATCAATCAATCAATCAAAGTTTATTTATATAGCGCTTAATCACAAGTGTCTCAAAGGGCTGCACAAGCTTCTTATATTTTAAAAGTCTTAATTAAAACAGTGTATATAATAAACTGCATCTGATGCTTTACTTCAAGTTAACTAACATTAGCAGGCTGACAAACAAACGCATGCCAAAGGCAACAGGTGGCGCTGCAGCTACTGATCGAGAGTTCTTATTCTTGAGGTAAAATAGCTTAATAGTTAAGCACATGTTTAGAATAAAATGTACTGTAATAAATGGAGGCCAGTTACAGTATGTATGGTTTGTTATTTGTTTGGAAATGTTGCTCTCGTGATGATAAATGATAACGTTTGGGTTCTCGAGCTAAAATTGTCCAGTCAGAGGGATGAAAAAAGTCATTCAATAATGAAATGGAAACAATGGTAATGTTACTTTGTGGAATCAGTCACAGAATAAGCTATTTCATTATATGCACTGTAAAAAAATGTTAACAACATTTAACATTTTTTTCTAGTGTAAAATAATGTAATACAAATTTACTGTAACATTACAACAAATCAATGAACAACTTGCAACACC
This sequence comes from Nerophis lumbriciformis, assembly GCF_033978685.3. Lineage (NCBI taxonomy): Eukaryota > Metazoa > Chordata > Actinopteri > Syngnathiformes > Syngnathidae > Nerophis > Nerophis lumbriciformis. The sequence goes on from NC_084556.2 coordinate 7,616,936, forward strand.
CTTATATTGCACAGTAAAATGCTGTAATCATATAGTCCTCTGTAATATCACAACAAATTACTGTCAATTACACATCCGTGTACAGTAGGTAGCAGGATGCTGTTAAAACAAGAGTAATAATTAAGAATAAAAAATACAATTGTGGAGTTACAGCATGTAGCTGTAATTTTATTGTAATTAACTATGAAATTAGAACTGTAAAGTTACAGTATTTTGTTGTAACTTTATTGTAATTATCTGTCAACAGCTGTTAAGGTATTTCACAGTAAAGTACTGTAAACATTTCTCGGAATGTAATTAAATTATTAGCCAGTAATGTGCTGTGAATTTACAATAAAAAAGAAATTCAGGGTGGCTTTTTGATTTATGTTTGTCATAATAAATAATAACTTGGCAATTACTATGTATTGTGTAAGCTTGGGGAAGAAAATCCAATTTCTTCTTTAATGAGTTGAGAAAATGGTAAACAGTTTGATGGCACAACATCCTATACAGTACAGAAGTATACACTCATCACTGAAATTAATGTCATATCTATGTTGGGGTCCATAATTACTGATTTGATGTCCTAAGGTTTGAAGTTTCAGCTTTTATTCCAGAAGCTTAATTTTATCCTGTATTTTATCCTTTTCATGTGTGTTTGCGATTGTTGTCCAGCTCGCTGTGTCCACAGTTCCGCTGTTAATTTGAGGTTAAAAAAAAAGAAGTCTAGTTTTGTATATATATATATATATATATATATATATATATATATATATATATATATATATATATATATACATACACACACGCATATATACACACACACACACACACACACACACACATACATACATACATACATACATACATATATATATATATATATATATATATATATATATATATATATATATATATATATATATATATATATATATATATATATAGCCATACACACATACTGTATGTATAAGCCTGTAATGTCAAATACATTGAAACTTGTGCACGTAATTATTGCTTTAAAAATGAATCGATGATTGTATTCCTTCCTGGTAAAAGAACTGTCCCAATAATTAACTAATAAGACATTCCAGTCTATATGATGGCTGTATGTAAACTTCTATATTATGTGTGAATGTGAGCTATGCATGCAGTTAATTCCACTCTCCTTTCAGATTAGTCCAACAACTCCTCTTCGCCTTGTGTGTGTGTGTGTGTGTGTGTGTTTATTTCCATAAAGCAAGGAAGCACATTTTCATAAATAGACCTTGGCCGAGCGCTGCGGCCATAAAACTTTAATGAAGCACCGAGTCTTGAGTGCAGCGCCAGGGCCTTGGAGAATCAGCCCTCTGTTACATTACTATGGCTCTCTCTCTTTCTCCATCTCTCACGCACACACATGCACACAAACACACATTCAAAATATACACACACATGCAAACAACCCCCCCTCCTATATCTTCCACATCCCAATCACACACACACAACCCAGCGCAGGGCAGCAGGCTGCTTATTGACAGCGTGGCTGGAATGGGACCAGGCGGCGGGAAGACCGTGTGTGTACGTGTGTGTGTGTGTGTGTGCGTGTACAATGGGGATTAAGATGGAGGCAGTGGAAGTCTAATCTGTGTTTTTTTGTTCCCTTATTATCACTATACACTATGTCTTGAGGGGGGCCTGACCTCCGTTAACACTCTGTAATGGGGAAAATTCATTGTGGCAGCCGTGACCACACACACACACACACACACACACACACACACACACACACACACACACACACACACACACACACACACACACACGTTTTCCGACACACAATGGAAGTGTTCAATTCTGTTGATACAATATTTATTACTTATGTACATAGATAAAATCAGAAGTATGATCTTTTTTTTGGAGTAGAGAAACACACACACACACACACACACACACACACACACACACACACACACACACACACACACACACACACACACACACACACACACACACACACACACACACACACACACACACACACGCACACGCACACGCACAAACACAAAAGGCCTCTGCTGACTCACTATTCAGTTTGGTCAAATATTTATCACTGACATACATCCATAAAGGAAGATCCTTAAAGAATGAACAGCACACACGCACACACACACAAACTATGAACCGCAGCACACAAAAAGGAGAAGATTTGTCCAAACATGCACCCCTGCTTTGTTGCCTGTGCTATTATCTTCCTGACAAATAAAACACACAATGGCGCCGTTGTTAAACGTCAAAGTATGACCCCATAAATTGAATCGACTTGAAATTTCTCACACACCTCCTCTACAAAACACTCGCTGTAACTTCGGGGTGTTTAGCCAAATCACCGCCAAATCTGTCAGACATCTTTAGGGGTCTGACAGGCGCATGTCTGTAAAATTTGATCAGGATTGGTTGGAAAAACATGGCGGTCATCGAGCAAATCGTCTTAGCGATTGTCCATAAGTCATTGACAATAATGATTATAAAACCCTTGAGGGTAACTGTATTACTTCCAAAGCATTTTCACCACAACTCATAAAGATATTTTACAGTCATGCCTAAAAAAGAGGATGTACCTCGCTTATCGGAGCCATCACCCATTAATGCTCTACATGTAATTGATCGTGGCACAGAGCCACAGCAAAATAAAAGCCGCCACAAACCCCCAAAAAATGTTTTTGAATCTGTAAACAAATTTGAGTAATATATTGTATGAATGGTTATATATATATATATAGGCCAGGGGTCGGGAACCTTTTTGTCTGAGAGAGCCATGAAAGACAGATATTTTAAAATGTATTTCCGTGAGAGCCATATAATATTTTTTAACACTGAATACAACTAGATGCGTGCATTTTTAAGTAAGACCAACATTTTTAGAGTATAATAAGTCTCTTATTCTTTTTAATAACATTGTTATTCTGAAGCCAACCAATAATAAATAAAATACTTCTTACCATTAATGCGACTTCTTGAACAGGTGCGGTAGAAACGGATGGATTGATTAAAATGCGTGAGAATGTTTTATATTTTGAACGTTATTTTTAACACTGTGATTACCAGCTGAATTATTCATTACTTATCGTGTTAAGCAATGCCAGCTAAGATTTATCTGAGAGCCAGATGCAGTCATTGAAAGAGCCACATCTGGCTCTAGAGCCATAGGTTCCCTACCCCTGATATAGGCTATTATTTACGCACTACTGACTAGTGATGCACCAAAATTATGGCCATCGAAAAAAAGAAAATATTTTGATCACCAAAACAGTACTTGAACATATCGGAGATACACTATATTGCCAAAAGTCTTTGGCCACCCATCCAAATGATCAGAATCAGGTGTCCTAATCACTTGGCCCAGCCACAGGAACAAGCACTTAGGCATGGAGACTGTTTCTACAAACATTTGTGAAAAGAATGGGCCGCTCTCAATTAGCTCAGTGATTTCCAGCGTGGAACTGTCATAGGATGCCACCTGTGCAACAAATTCAGTCGTAAAATGTCCTCTCTTCTATATATTCCAAAGTCAACTGTCATCTTTACTATAAGAAAATGGAAGAGTTTGGGAACAACAGCAACTGAGCCACGAAGTGGTAGGCCACGTAAACTGACAGAGAGGGGTCAGCGGATGAATCACACTTTTCCATCTGGCAATCTAATGGACGAGTCTGGGTTTGGAGGTTGCCAGGAGAACAGTACATTTCGGACTGCACTGTGCAGAGTGTGAAATTCGGTGGAGGAGGAATAATGGTGTGGGGTTGTTTTTCAGGAGTTGAGCTTGGCCCCTTAGTTCCAGTGAAAAGAACTTTGAATGCTCCAGAATACCAAAACATTTTGGACAATTTCATGCGCCCAACCTTGTGGGAACAGTTTGGAGCAGGCCCCTTCCTCTTCCAACATGACTGTGCACCAGTGCACAAAGCAAGGTCCATAAAGACATGGATGACAGAGTCTGGTGTGGAGGAACTTGACTGGCCTGCACAGAGTCCTCACCTGAACCCGATAGAACACCTTTGGGATGAATTAGAACGGAAACTGAGAGCAAGGCCTTCTCCACCAACATCAGTGTGACCTCACCAATGCGCTTTTGGAAGAATGGTCGAAAATTCCAATAAACACACTTTGCAACCTTGTGGACAGCCTTCCCAGAAGAGTTGAAGCTGTAATAGCTGCAAAAGGTGGACCAACATCATATTGAACCCTATGGGTTAGGATTGGGATGGCACTTCAAGTTCATATGTGAGTCAAGGCAGGTGGTCAAATACTTTTAGCAATATAGTGTATGCCCGCGGACAGTGATCTACAAAATGTGCAATGTGCAGTGGCTCAATTCAGGGAGAGAAAGTGTGACGTCCATGAGTGTTTTGGGACAGTAGAGGCCCGCTGCAACTCTCGCTGTTCTACGCGGACATCAAGCTACAGAAGTAAAGAGTCTCCAAAGACAAGTAAAGTCTCCAATAACAGCAGAAAAAGATGCTAGATTTGTTGGTCGTCGTTTATAATAAAGAAAATGTTACTAAAAGGTCTAAAGTCTCTAGGAACTTGAACAATTCTACACCAAGTGCAGCCTGTGTTACATTGTACAATAAACAGCAATAATTGAGAAATGGAGCGAAACAATATAATACAAGAACATATACAGGTGAAACTAAAAAGAAATAGAATATCGTGCCAAAGTCCAAAATATGTCAGCAATTCAACCTCAAAAGTGAAACTAGAATTGTATATAATATAAACTCATGACATTCAAAGTGAGATAAGTCAAGACTTTCTTTTAAAATTTTGATGATCATGGTTTAGTTTTTGAAAAGATTTTCAATTTGAGGTTTTCATAAGCTGTAAACCATAATCATCAAAATTACATTTAAAGAAGGCTTGAAATATATTGAGTTGCACGTTATGAGCCTCTGTCATACATTACTTTCACCGTGTAAATCTGATTGCTGGAATAAACAAACCTTCGCACAAAATTGTTTTGAGTTTCCCCTGTATATGTTGTACTAATAACACAGATTTGTTTTTAAAGGTTTGTATGAAATTGCTTTTAGTCTTTTTAAAGAAAATCTATGCATCATCACTGATTATGCATATAATATGATGACGGAATATTGACTCCAGTTCAAGGTCAAGGTCAAGGTCAAGGTTCAACTTTATTGTCCCCGCGGGGAAATTTGTCTTGGGCACAGTGCATCATTGCTTTCTTAACATACACAAAAACAACAGAACAAAAACACAAGCACAGACACAACCACAACCAGACAACTAACATTTAAACATCAGAACATGGAGCTTGATAGACATAGGTGGCACTTTGATGTAGGCATAAAATCTACAGTATGGAGATAAAGATAAAGTACCAGTGTGCATTGCACTAGAGCTCATGGATAAAGTGCTGTGTGCTAAAGTGCTTAGTTCTAAAGTGCTATGTGCTAAAGTGCTAAAAAAGTGCTAACCTATGTATTAACATTCTATTGCACATTGTTGGTCAGCTTAATGGAGGCTGGGACAAATGATAATTTAAGGTGGTTAGATTTGCATAGTGGGACCCGGAGTCTTCTCCCTGATGGCAGGGTTCCATATTCAGGGAAGAGTGGGTGTTGTGAGTTGGAAATAATTTTCTTAGCTTTTTTCCTAACTGCCTGCTCATAGATGCTCTGTATAGGCTCATATTCTTTCCTCCCTATGATTTTCATTGCCGTTTTATGCATGCCGGCCAGTTTGCTTTTTAGCTTAACGGATAGGTTGCCAAACCATGAGGTGATCCCGTATCTAATGATGCTCTCTACAATGGCACGGTAGAAAATCATCATGATATGGCTGCTTACGCCGTACAATCTTAATCTTCGCAAAAAATATAGCCTCTGTTGCAGTCTATTGCACAGTTTGTCAATATGTGTCTTCCAGCAGAGAAGATTATCAATATGAACCCCTAAATATTTATATGAGGATATCTGGGTTATTTCCTGATTTTTGATGACCACTGGCTCATGGTCAGTCACTTTCCTCGGATCCAAAACATTTCCTGTGTCTTGGAAATGGTTTTGGATCCGAGGAAAGTGTTTTTGTGAACGGTTTTAGTTAACGTACAGGCAAACATGCAAATTACAGACTTAGGCCCTCGGACTAATCTAGACACACACTTTCTTTACAGGGACTACATTTTTGTTTCCCCCACCACAAGGGTACCCAAAACACAACATTCCTTAATGGGAACCAAAAGCCTCCATACATTCTGCTGTATCATCAGATTGTTGTCCTCATAAGGTCATGAAAACAGCCCAAAACACACACCTACACACACAATACAAGTCAATATGTGCTCAGCTAGCCTAACAAAACTTTCCCTTTATAGGGATCAGAATTAGGTATGTAAAAAATGTCCTCAAAGAATAGTGGTGTAGTGGCGGGTTGACAGGGGATATGCACATGAAGCGTAATTAAAACATGGCGGCAGTAATTAGGAACATTGTATAACTAATCAGGCCTAATGAGCATCGGGGGCGGGCTAGGTTGTGATCAAACGGCCGTCTTATCGGGCCTAATGGATGGTGGGCGGGGGGGTTAGTGCGGGGTGACAGCCGCAGTTGGCCTTACAACAATAATGAGCAAATAATCATCATCATCATCACCACCTAAGGTGGATCAGCGGCTTAATGTAAATGACAAACAGCAATATTCGAAGTAGCATTACTGTAATGGAGGATGAAATGGGGGTAGGAGGTGGGTGAGGGTGTTGGTAGAGCCGTAGAATAAATTCCAGACGCGATGAAAAATGCAATGCAATGAATTATGGAGAGCGTAACAACATCGTAGCAGCAGTATCAATATTTACAGAATAGGAATCCCTGATCTTGGGAAAGCCTCCTTTTGTCTGCCGAAGAAGAATAAAATAGTAGAAGAAGAACTGCAGGTATGAAGACGAGGCTTCTTTTCCTCGGGAAGTGACAGATTGGGAATTTCAAGTTAGGTTTACAGAAAAAAATGAATACAAAACTAGAAAAGCACCCAGAGAGCGCTGTCCTCTGCCAGCCCCTGTTCCCCAAAAGTAAATCAATCCTAGAAAACATCCTCGAGAAGGAGGTATACAATTGTGACTTCTAAAGACAATTAATTAAAATTTCCCCAGGTTTTCTGCTTATAACAATAACGGTAGACTCATGACACTCTTTATTATTATTATTTTTTTTATGATTTCGGTATAGATGTTTTTTACAAAATATAATTAGTAGAATGATCGCTCTAGAAACTTTAGTGCAATAGACAAGAAATACTGGCATTTGTGACAATACTCGCCAAATACTAAAAAACCCACCAGGCATTAGACATTGAAACAACGTTGAGAACTTGCTGAATTAGGTCCTGACAATGAGCAACTCAAACCTAACATGCTTTTTGGCGACGTTTAATCAATGTCAGGTTCTTACGTTGATTTGACCATTGAATTTTGGTCATTTCCCAACCAATATTCTACAACACAAATATGTTGAAAAAACATGCTTTTTGACAACGTTTGTTCAATGTCAGGTTGTGACGTTGGTTTGCTTATTGACATTTTGTCATTTCCCAACCAACAACGTGGATCCAACGTTAGACATCAACATTGTCACAATTTACAAATACAACTATTTTGCAACGTTGTTTAGAGGTCAGTTTGAAGGGACATGTTTGTATATTTAACGTTGTTTTAATGTCTTGTGCCTGCAGAGAATGTTCCTTGAAAACACCATTGGCTGTAAAGAAGTTAAGGGGAACTGCCGATTACTAACAATCACAAGTTAAAACGCTTGATTCTGACCACTTTTATTCCTTTGCTAGATTTTGGATACTTGCTTTTTATGAATGGACCAGACTCTTATTTTAAAAAATTGCACACTGTATATCACTGGGCCTTATATTTTATTACGGATTGTGGCAACCTTGTCCACGTTGCACTTTGTAATCAAAGGCAAACTGTCCATTTTGGTTAGTTTGCAGATTTTCTCGATGGATGTTTTTTATTTGTAGATCATTTCTTGGTCCGGTTCCCCCTTATGTATGTTCTTTTATGTGTAGAGACTCCAGTCGCTACAGTTTGCGGTCACAGGACATTCATGGTGTGTTGGTTCCTAGAGCCAACACAAGTCTTGGTAAACAAAAAACCTTCAGATTTGCTGCTCCATGGTCATGGAATAAATTACAAAAGAATCTTAGGCTACCTAAACTGATAACTTTGGGGGAATTTTAGGCCATTTTAAAAGACCCAGAAGCTGTTTCTATTGGGCACTGTACTTGTTTTCATTGAAACATTTAATTTTCTTACCTATTGTGTGTTTTATAGTTTATGTTGTAAGTAATTTGTCCTTTTAACTGTAGTGTGTGACTGCTTCTATTTTTGTTGTTGTTGTTTTTTAGAGGTTATCAGGTGACCACAGATGACGCGCTAGCTGTTCAAAGTCGGGACCCGGGATGGACCACTCATCTGTGCATTAGTTGGGGACGTCTCTGCGCTGCTGACTTGTCTCCATTGTAGATGATCCCCTGCTGGCCCCACTATGGACTGGACTCTCACACTATTAACTAGATCCACTCGACATCCATTGCACCGGTCGCCCAGGGGTTGGGCGTCCCCACATCTGCGGTCCCCTCCAAGGTTTCTCATTGTATCCCATTGGGTTGAGTTTTTTCTTGCCCTGATGTGGGATCTGAGCCGAGGATGTTGTTGTGGCTTGTGCAGCCCTTTGAGACACTTGTGATTAAGGGCTATATAAAATAAAATTTGATTGATTGATTATATGTATTTATGAAACCTGTTTTTGCTGCCCTTTTGGCCAAGTCGCTCTTGTAAAAAGGGATTTCAATCTCAATGCGTTTTTACCTGGTTAAATAAATGAAAATGAAAAATACAATTTGACAATGTTGTAAATTGTAGGTAGGTTACGGTAGATATAATTACTGAGAATGAATAAAATCAAGAGATTCAGTGTTAATATTTGAGTGGGGTCCCAAGCCCCTCTGTTGTGGAAAAGTTGGGCCCCAAGATCAAAAAGTTTAGGAGCCCCTGTTGTAAGTAATGTAGCGTCCCGACAGAAGCGGCACAGTCTGACACTATTTCTAAACATTATTGCCGACCTTAACACACCAAATGCAGCCCTTATAATACAGTTTGCGCACTAGCGCTATCCAGTAGCAAAAACAATAACACAACACTTCTTCGTTATGCACCAATGACAGTTACGACGAGGGAGGTTGCATTCAAAACACCCTAGGAAAAACACGTCGTTTTTTGCACATTCTCTATGTTCTGTATTGCTGCGATAAGTAAGACAATCTTTTGTGAAATTTAATTATTTTTTTAATATGTTTTACTAATTATTTTTATACACAAATGAGCATGTTTTTCAGGTTAAGGAGAGTGAGTCACTGTTCTCCGATGGCAGCGAGCTGTGATCTAATGAGGAGCGATTGTCGAACTGAGAAAATAGAGAACTCTAATGATCTAATCTAGACAAAGCCACACCCTATAAATAAGTATAAGTATTGTGGGATGCAGGTGCATTCAAAGTGACCAGGAAGAAGTAGAACAGAAACCTTTTGAACAATCAATCTTGAATCCAGACATCCAGATCACCCCCAAAATCCAATCACATTTCTAAAGGTCCGCCATTTCCTGACAGTTTCATTATGAGCGACCCATAGCTAGCTAGCTAACTAACTAACTGACAAACAAACCCCAATTGATTACATAACCTCCTGGGAGATATAATAAAATACAGTTTAATGGCATGCAGCAGAATAAAGAAGATGACATCATTTTTACTCAATTATGTAGCAAACAGCAATTATACACATAATACTCTAACTTGAGTGTGTCATGACTTTAGGCCTGTTGGGTTAGTGTTTATTATTTATTAGGTTGTTAGTCTGCGGCCTGTCAACACCTGGATTAAATAAAAATGAAGTTAATTTGACATAATATAAACGAGGGAATGCATATTTAATATAGTTAGTATTTATCATAACTAATACATTAAGCAACATTTGGGACATTTTTAAGAAAAAAAAAAAAAAAGAAAAAAAATATATATATTCAAATATACATACTGCATAATAGACACTATGATAAATGGCAATGACTACGACAAAAACAAACAATTTAGCAGCAAAAAAGTTCCTTTTATTGTTTGAGAAGAAAGTACTAAAACCACACAAAAAATACTGGCACAGCAAGGCAGCATGCAGTACAGCAACACTGCAGAGCAGAGGTACGGAAGTCGTCGTTGAGTTACAAATCTACCCAAAACATGATTTTATAGCATTTAAAAAAAATCAACATTGACATAAAAAACTCAGTATTTTATCGTTCTAAGAAGTACTGCGATTTATTTCTATATCGATATTTTTTCCCACCCCTACAAAATACATTATTGTACATTTGGTAGAATTTACTGTAATATGATTCCTCCCCAACATCAACCAAAAAACATCCAGCAGAAGCGAGCCAAGGCGCTGTTTGGAGAAGCGAGAGACATAAATACAAAGTTGCACTTAATTCAGAGAAGTGTGTTCAAAGTGGGGCTGCACTGCATTGGCGCTCCTCTAATCATGTCTCATCCATAATGCATGCACAAACTGACAAGATGCCCGAAACACGGGCGGCGTGAAGCCTCGTTTTCTCGGACGGACACCGGCTAAACTTCACCATTTAGTGGCGGTACAATTTTAATGAAATTAAAAATCTATTGACTGACTGCCGGGCTTGTGATTTCAGATGCGTGATAGGGCAGGAAAAAAATATGAATAACAGTTTAGTTCAGATTAAAATCACATGAGAAGTAGAATTTTATGTAGTTCCACACAATGTTTTTTCTAAAAGATGTGTTTTATTTAACGCCAAAATAAGAGCTGCATCCAAAATTGTGTTCAGTTTTGATCGACATACATAGTCACAGAGAAAATACTGTATTTCTTACCGTGGACTCCACTTATGGCCACAGAATGGCAAATTCCTGGTACCTGGGAATTGATACCGTTACTCTATGATCCACATTTTTGTAATTTATGTGTGTTCATGTTGTAAAAAAGGTTAATTTGTTTAATATTAGAATATTTTTTTTTTTCAATTTAACACTGAGCTAATAATGATAACTGTTTTGTCCAATTGTTATTGCTTACACTTACACTTCTAAATCTCATTTTAAGTACCGTATTTTTCGGACTATAAGTCGCAGTTTTTTTCATAGTTTGGCCGGGCTCCAGTGCGATTTATATGTGTTTTTTTCCTTCTTTATTATGCATTTTCGGCAGGTGCGACTTATACTCCGGTGCGACTTATACTCCGAAAAATACAGTATGTATTTATTTCCGTTTGTCCTCGGTGAGTTTCCATAGCCAGGAAGTAGTATAAGACATTACGTTAAATAAGGCAGTCTTGTCATTTGTTGAAGAATAGAAAGTTTGAGTTTACTTCGAACATGCCTACAATTACAACATGGTACATCACAATTTCCAGTTCCTCTTTTCATCATGTTCGAAAAGGAGTAATAAGAAGGAGAGCTTATTTAATCATTCCTTTTTTCCTTTACATAGTAGTTGCTAAAACTTTTGTTCACTTCCTGTTCTCAATTTATTCACAACATACTCCATAAGTAATAGCATTAAGACATAAATAAATAAATAATAATTAGTTAAGTAAGTTGTATTTCATATGGTGAGATAAATAAGATTATCAATAAATTCATAATTTTTATCATGGTCCTTCTTATTTGTACTTTGAATAGTTTCTTGAATTGGATCATATTTGTACATTGTTTGATTTCTTTGCTTAATCCATTCCATAATTTATTTCCATCCATCCATCCATCCATTTTCTACCGCTTGTCCCTTTTGGGGTCGCAGAGGGTGCTGGAGCCTATCTCAGCTGCATTCGGGCGGAAGGCTGGGTACACCCTGGACAAGTCCAACACAGGGCCAACACAGATAGACAGACAACATTCACAGACAACATTCACACTCACATTCACACACTAGGGCCAATTTAGTGTTGCCAATCAACCTATCCCCAGGTGCATGTCTTTGGAGGTGTGAGGAAGCCGGAGTACCCGGAGGGAAGCCACGCAGTCACGGGGAGAACATGCAAACTCCACACAGAAACTTAGGACCTTCGTATTGTGAGACACATGAACTAACCCCTGTTCCACCGTGCTGCCCTTAGTCATTTATTTCCACATACTGATATACTAAAGGTCTTAAGTGTTGTCCGTGCATACAAGAGTTTTAAATAAAAATGTTCTGTGAAGTTATATTTCTTCTCTTTTGTTGAGAAGAATTGTTGTACATTCTTCGGAAGCAGGTTATAGTTTGCTTTGTGCATAATTTTAGCGGCGTGCAAATTCACTATGTCGTGGATTCAATAAATGAAGGGTTTGAAAGTTCTCGATGTCCAACATTATGTATAATTCTAACTGATCTTTTTTGTAACACGGTTAATGAATGAATTGTACTTTTGTAGTAATTTCCCCATATTTGTGGGGTGTTTATAGAAGTGTTTTAACTGTAAGTATTGTATTTATTACACACCAGCTTTTTGACTGTAATGTGCATCTTTGTTGTAGTTTTCATTACCAAATTCCGAGGTGTTGAATTTGCCATGTAAAGCGCTTATCAGTAGCATTCATACGGCATATACAATGTAAATTAGCATCGAGCTACGGCAATTTAAAAAGTGAAGCCTTAAAGGCCTACTGAAACCCACTACTACCCACCACGCAGTCTGATAGTTTATATATCAATGATGAAATCTTAACATTGCAACACATGCCAATACGGCCGGGTTAGCTTACTAAAGTGCAATTTTAAATTTCACGCGAAATATCCTGCTGAAAACGTCTCGGTATGATGACGTCAGCGCGTGACGTCACTGATTGTGGAGGACATTTTGGGACAGCATGGTGGCCAGCTATTAAGTCGTCTGTTTTCATCGCAAAATTCCACAGTATTCTGGACATCTGTGTTGGTGAATCTTTTGCAGTTTGTTCAATGAACAATGGAGACAGCAAAGAAGAAAGCTGTAGGTGGGAAGCGGTGTATTGCGGCAGGTGTTGTGCTGGATAACGCACCCCTGCCGTAGAATGCACCCCTTGACTGGTGTGCCGGATAACACAGCCGGTGTTTCATTGTTTACATTCCCTGAAGATGACAGTCAAGCTTTACCATTGGCCTGTGGAGAACTGGGACAACAGAGACTCTTACCAGGAGGACTTTGAGTTGGATAAGCAGACACGGTACAGTGAGTACGCATGCGACTTCCAAACATTTGATCGCTTGCCCATACGTGCGTGCCGCTATGTGCATGTCACGTACGTAACTTTGGGGAAATATATGTGCTGTATGAACTTTGGGGAGGTGAACGATACTTTGGGCTGTGGGATTGAGTGTGTTGTGCAGGTGTTTGAGTTGTATTGGCGGGTTATATGGACGGGAGGGGGGAGGTGTTTGTTATGCGGTATTCATTTGTGGCATATTAAATATAAGCCTGGTTGTGTTGTGGCTAATAGAGTATATATATGTCTTGTATTTATTTACTGTTTTAGTCATTCCCAGCTGAATATCAGGTCCCAACCACCTCTCACAGCATCTTCCCTATCTGAATCGCTCCCACTGCCCTCTAGTCCTTCACTCTCACTTTCCTCATCCACGAATCTTTCATCCTCGCTCAAATTAATGGGGAAATCGTCGCGTTCTCGGTCCGAATCGCTCTCGCTGCTGGTGGCCATGATTGTAAACAATGTGCAGATGTGAGGAGCTCCACAACCTGTGACGTCACGCTACTCGTCTGCTACTTCCGGTACAGGCAAGGCTTTTTTATCAGCGACCAAATGTTGCGAACTTTATCGTCAATGTTCTCTACTAAATCCTTTCAGCAAAAATATGACAATATCGCGTAACGATCAAGTATGACACAAAGAATGGACCTGCTATCCCCGTTTAAATAAGAAAATCACATTTCAGTAGGCCTTTAACCCCGGATTTCCACTCGATGCATAACGACAGCGTAACAGCGGACTCTTTCCGTTTTTATTCAAGTCAATTGTTCAGTTTTCACTACCGCGGAACGGTTCCTGTGCTAAATGTACGCGGAGCTTCTATATTTGCTGGTCGCCGCAAAACAAATCTGTTCAATTTAGCTAAAATCTGCTTGAGTTGGACAGGAAGTCATGCATAAACACAAAACCAATGATCTGGTTTACTTTAAAATAAAATCCTCCTTTTTTAAGGCGGATCTTATTTTACACATTGAAACGTCCCTAATTGGTGGGGACAGACATGAAGTCCACTTGTCGAAGGTTTTCAGACATAATTTCACCTTGTTGATCCAAATGCTGATTCTGGAGGTCCAAAATCAAAGAATCATACACAGGCATATCCTGGACATCTATGAGTCCTGTGTCAAATGTTAGCTAATACAGGGGCCGAGAGGGCAAGGGAGTGGTTCTTAGAATTTGAAAATATTGTGTGTGTGTGTGTGTGTGTGTGTGTGTGTGTGTGTGTGTGTGTGTGTGTGTGTGAGTGCATGTGTGTGTGTGTATACAACGATTGCCAGGGATGATGTTATTGTTGCGTTGCTTGCTACAAAAAAAAAAAATTGGTCGTTTTGCAAGGCCAAGGCAGATGGTGGCGCCATTCGGTGACGGAAACGTTTTGCTGCCGTTACACATCCAGTGGAAATCTGGGGTTGATATTTAATGCATTGCGTTGGGCATGCTTGCTTTGTAGGCATAGAAAACTGCAACATTACCTATATATATATGACTGTTTGCCAGCCAAGTGTTTGAGCTGGAGTCAACAAAGAGTGATGTCACATGCAACAAAGGTATCAACATACTACAATGTTTGATTTTACGTGACTGGGTATCCGGACTGGCTCAAGTATGCGGTTGTCGCCAAACTGAAACTAGGGTTTGATTGCGTATCTACTTTCGCCTAAGACAGCAGAATGGGTGATAATAAAGCATTTGGAAGATTACTTTGCACTGATCAGGAAGTCACTGCATGCAGGTTTTATTGCTATTACCTATACAAAGTTTCCCCTTAATGTATTTTATTGTAGCGGTGAGCCATGGCAAAATATTATCTGTCACACCCTAAAAATGTTTTTTTTACGTGAAAACAAGATAAAGTAATGTAATGTATTGTAGCGTCCAGAAGACGACTCACAAAGTCTGACGCTCTTTTTAGCTTTTATTGCCAATCTCAATTTACCAACAAGTATTTTCTCTCATCACACACATCTGTCTCCATGTTTTACTCGGAGACACACCACAACACTTCCTCATTTTCTGCCAACATGTTGTGTTCATAGACCATGGGAAAAATGTACATCATAACACACAAACATACACTTCAAGACCAGCAGTTACTTACAGTATGCATGGGTGTATATATATATATATATATATATGTATATATATATATATATATATATATTTATTTTTAATTTTTATTATTTGCGCACTATTGACTCGTGATGCACCGAAAATTTGGCCGCCGAAGAAATACGTACTTTCCACCAGAACGACGATGCCGAAACCGGATGTTGGGATGACGTAAGCTATACGCATATGTCTGGAGCAGAGGCAGCATGTCCGCACTGTGGACATACTTTATTGTATCCGTGATATACCCGCGAATGGCCATTTACAAAATCCAAGATGACACTGGTGGCTCTTAGGAGAGAAAAGCCCGCAGCAGGGCGAAGCAAGTGTGACGTCATGCTCACTGTAGCTCGTTTTCAATCGCGGACGTGGCGTGACAGAAGTAAAGAGTCTCTAAACACAAGTACAGTCAACTATAGATGCTAGATTTGTTGCTAGTCGTTTTTAATAAATAGAATGTGACTAAAATGATTGAAGAAATGTCCAGAAAAAAGTCTTACCATAGTACATTGTACAATAAGCAGCAACAATTGAAAAATAGAGCAAAACGATATTATGTAAGACAAAATACATGATAACACTATAATTAATAATTACAAATTTGTTTTAAATGTATGTATTTTAAATATGATGATGTCATATTGACCACACCCCTAGCCACGCCCCCACCGCCACATGTATCTTAGCAATTCAGAGGAAACCCTGCTAGACATAGCACTAGGCTAAGAGATAATGACAAAAACAACACAACTACAAAAACTACAACACCTTAACATAAATGGACCAATCTTTTTATACAAATTAACAATTGGGCTGTCATATTTCATGTCAACAAAAGCGATCCACTATGGATGTCAACACTGACTTAAGCGGACACCTTTTTGTAAACAGAAGGTCACAGTGGACCGGGACTTGTTTTATTTGTCAACAAATGGGTTGTGGACATACAGTAAGGGGGACCAATTTAAATATGTTTCACTGTATTGTTTTATTTTGTTTTGCAAAAGGGCAATGCAATATGTAATGATACAAACTACAATCACATTATAATAATATTAATAATAATAATAATAATAATAATAATGTGGCATTGCGCAAAAATAACCATAAAAGCAAGGATCCTGGCAAATGAACACAAATGTAATGCTGCAGGTGTGACTGGATATAGGTGTCTAACTGTAAACACGGCACACTAAGCAGAACCGAAGGTGTAAAAAATAAGAAAATGCTAAACAGACAAGGAGTAAAAAAAAAAAAAAAGGAGTAAAATAAAAGCTGGGCTGCTGGGCCAGTAATGCAGCAGCAGTACCTTTCAAACTGACAGAGAACCAATAATTGGTGTATATGTGGATTGGTTGGGGGCTTGTGTTTGGGGATTGGCTCCATGCGGACAAACTTGCTTTCTTGCTCTGGCCCATATACCGCACTGTATATAAATGTGTGTACGTGTGTCCGCCTTCACTCTGCTTCCATGTGTGCTCTGGAGGATGCTGCTGCTGAGGGGATGCAAGAAGTGCTACTTTCTTGTCTAGGTGATGAATAATGCATCGCTCCGAGGCCAGCGAGTTTCCAGTTAAATACCAATTTGCTTAACCAGTGTTCCCAGCCTCTGCCAGCTGCACTCTCTGTATATAAATATACATTAGCGCTCTGATAATTACAGCAAGAGCTCTATATCATTCTATCTGTAAGAGGCATACAGGGGGAAGTTGTACAAGTTGCCTTTCATTATATACGCTACTCCTACGCAATCTAATGAGTCCATTTTACAGTTGGTATTGTATTTTTAACTAGGTGTGCACGATAAATACCGGGCGGATAAGTATCAGACCGAGATGAAGCGCTGTCATGTCATAACAATAAATCTAATATCATAAAAAATCGTTTTGATAAGATTACACATACTGTATTGTATGTGAGTTAGGGTGAGCAAATCAAGCACTCATTTTCTTGCTGTAAACTGCCCATTGTTAAAGGGGAACTGTACTTTTTTTGGAATTTTGCCTATAGTTCACAATTATTATAAAAGACAAGAACACACGTCTTTTTTTTTTTTATAGGA
Organism: Nerophis lumbriciformis; assembly: GCF_033978685.3. Classification (NCBI taxonomy): domain Eukaryota; kingdom Metazoa; phylum Chordata; class Actinopteri; order Syngnathiformes; family Syngnathidae; genus Nerophis; species Nerophis lumbriciformis. Next base: position 7,634,414 of record NC_084556.2, read on the forward strand.
TTTTAGAGATGATAAAATACGGTTAGAAGATGCGGCTAATGGGAGTCACCGTTGTAGCCTTCAAAACCCTCCAACGTTTTATATACACACACTGCAAGTGTATATATATATATATATATATATATATATATATATATATATATATATATATATATATATATATATATATATATATGTATGTGTGGGAAAAAAAAAATCACAAGACTATTTCATCTCTACAGGCCTGTTTCATGAGGGGGGGTACCCTCAATCGTCAGGAGATTTTAATGGGAGCATTCGCATACCATGGTTTATATAGGGCACAGAGTGGGTGGGTACAGGCTGGCCTAGGGGCGTGGTGATTGGCTCATGTGTTGCCTAGGAGGTGTTTCCGTCTATGGCGGCATGTTGTTACAATTTCACTGCGCTTGTTGAGGGATGACAGGTCTGGACGGTAAATAATAATCAACAAGCGCAGTGAAATTGTAACAACATGCCGCCATAGACGGAAACACCTCCTAGGCAACACATGAGCCAATCACCACGCCCCTAGGCCAGCCTGTACCCACCCACTCTGTGCCCTATATAAACCATGGTATGCGAATGCTCCCATTAAAATCTCCTGACGATTGAGGGTACCCCCCCTCATGAAACAGGCCTGTAGAGATGAAATAGTCTTGTGATTTTTTTTCCCACACATACATATATTGCGCTCTACTACGGTATCGAGCACTATTTTTTTGGATAACCTTATTAAGACATATATATATATATATATATATATATATATATATATATATATATATATATATATATATATATATATATATATATATATATATATCCATCCATCCATCCATCCATTTTCTACCGGTTATTCCCTGTTGGGGCGCTGGAGCCTATCTCAGCTACAATCGGGCGGAAGGCGGTGTACACCCTGGACAAGTCGCCAACTCATCGCAGGGCCAACACAGATAGACAGACAACATTCCCACTCACATTCACACACTAGGGCCAATTTAGTGTTGCCAATCAACCTATCCCCAGGTGCATGTCTTTGGAAGTGGGAGGAAGCCGTATATAACGTAGTAATAGACACGTTTATAACAATATGTAATATGTACAATATTTACCGTATTTTGGTCATTTTAAGCATGACCGGAACTGACTTCTTCCGAACATTGATTTTCGTTTCAATAGCAGCGCACGTCCGACTTTGTTCCTACTTCCGGAAACAAACGCGAGTGTGTTCTAATCATGGCATTCACAGCCTTATTCACAAACTTATTCACAAACGTATCTTTTGAAGCTGAATATACGGAGGATGAACTGCTGGTTAAAGAAGAGAGCACGAAGGAAGGTTGAAATGATGGAGCAGACGGAAGCCGAGAGAGTGAGGTCCGCGTGACACGAAGCTGCACATGTGGAATTTGGAGCCAAGGTATTTGGATATAAATTGAGTGCTTACCCCAAATAAACCAGAAAAAAGTGCATAAGCTGTTGAGCTAGCTGTGTACAAACAAAACATGAAATATGGGCTAATACTTTACAGATACTGTAATATGATTGTTCATGTTTTTCAGTCAGTACAAATTGCTGTTTAATTGCATTGTGTTGTGTATTGCAAACTCGACCGCGTTTTGTGCTGACACAGAAGCTACCCTATGTTAAGCTAAAGTTAAAGTACCAATGATTGTCACACACACACTAGGTGTGGTGAAATTTGTCCTCTGCATTTGACCCATCCCCTTGTTTACCCCCTGGTAGGTGAGGGGGGCAGTGGGCAGCAGCGGTGCCGCGCCAACAACACATTTTTGGTGATTTAACCCCCAATTCCAGCCCTTGATGCTGAGTGTCAAGCAGGGAGGTAATGGGTCCCATTTTTATAGTCTTTGTGTATGACTGGCCGGGGTTTGAACTCACAACCTACCGATCTCAGGGCGGACACTCTAACCACTAGGCCACTGAGTAGGTTGTCTTGCCGTAGTTAGCGTTTACGGCTAATACTGAAGCACACTGATGTGTTACTACGCTAGAAAAAGAGTTCCTCAGTGTTCACTCTTACAATAACAATGTAGCTTGGTTATTTTACAGGTTACAGAATGTAAATGAAGTATTGGTGATGGTTTTTAGATGCATTTTTTTAAATGATGTAGAAGTAGAATTGGTTGCTCCTATTAGCTGCATTGCTAGCCACCTAGAACGAGCTGATTTTTACATGTTCGACTGCAAAAAAAAACAAAGATTTTTTCTTTCTTGTCTCTTGTATGGATTGTGAACGATAGGCAACATTTAAAAAAAAAGTGAAGTTCCCCTTAACTTCCTCTGAGCTCACTGTACATAAACAATGTGTCAATCAAATGTAGACACTTTTTCTTATACTTTCTGATCTCTCTCTGTGTGTCCACTACTTGTTGTACATATCCTACCAAGTCTGTTACAATGTCCATTTCTCTGATGATGCAATTGTTGATGACTAAAGTGTTGATACCAACCAAACCTAACCCCCCCCCCCCCCCCATATCCCACACCCCGGATTGTAAATAATGTAAATAATTAAATGTATATACTTGATGATAGTATATATCTGTATCATGAATCAATTTAAGTGGACCCCGACTTAAACAAGTTGAAAAACTTATTCGGGTGTTGCCATTTAGTGGTCAATTGTACGGAATATGTACTTCACTGTGCAATCTACTAATAAAAGTTTCAATCAATCAATAAATCAATCGTGTGGGACTTCTTCACTGTTTCTGAGGAAGAAATTTTGCGTGCTATTTGTACCAAATGTTCAGAATTTTTTTTCCGCGAGGAGGGGAACAAAACATTGCGCCTTATCAGGCATTCAAACTGCCTGAAATAGTGTTTAAAAAGCCTCTAGGACAGAGGTGTCAAACAAATGGCCCCAACGGGTTTAATCCGACCTGCAAAATGAGTTTGCCAACTATAAAAAATGAGCTGCAATTTTTAAATGAAAAAAAACCTGCTGTTCTAAATGTGTCCACTGGATGTCGCAATAGCAAGAACAGTGTAACCCAAATCACACATCACACTGTTTAAAGGTGACTATCTTCTGACTTTAAGCGCTCTCTGGATTGGCTGCCGCTACTCCAATCAGCGCAGGTGCAAGCAATCAGCTGCTCCTGTTGTGACTGGTGGACAATATTTTTTTGTATTATTGTAAATTATCCACTCAACAGATAAAATAATGAAATGGTAATATGCAAAGACTTAAGTCAACTTGACCATCGTCTTTGTAGTAAGAGTTCCGTGCAGCGCTCGCAATTGGTTGACGGCACGATGTGTACACTGAACTCCATTGTACAAATGTGTGTTTCTACAATTGTTGTTTATTCTATTTTATTTTATACTTAAATCTACCATGTACACATTGATTAAGTTTGTAGGTATGTTGCCTTTGATTCGGCTATTATGGTGTCATTTTGACAATTGTTTTATTATATAATTGCAATATTTGAATGTGTTGTGGCAGTTGTGGATGTGATCAATGGGAAGCTTTGAGGAAACACTCGGTTGGTTTCGAAATACGTCTTTAATATTTAACTGCCAAAATGAGAATGCTAAACAAGAAGTGCTTAAAGTCTATTGGCTTCGTAAATACACTGAGACACAGTCTAGGTTCATTGTGTTCTTCGCGGTGTTTAAAAACTGCACCAATTTTTTGCTCAGAACTTTCAACTAACTTGACGTAAGAATTATTTTCACAATGTGCTTGTTCTACTTTTGGCCAAAGTAAGGCAATGTAGAAGTTGTCTTTATTTTAAAATTATTATGCCATGATTTTACCAGTCCGGCCTGCGTGGGAATACATTTTAACACCCCTGCTCTAGGAAGATGCCTGCACTGCTAAAGAAGCTGCCCGAAAGCCATCTGCAAACAGAGGTGTGCATAAACTACAGTACAAATCTGAATACACTAAATAAACATATAAACAAGTTATTGGTATAGAGATGCAGAAAGATATTTAAAGAGGTATTGCATCAAAACAGCAATTATTTAGATCAGTGGTTTTCAAACTTTTTTCAATAAGTACCACCTCAGAAAAAACTTGGGTTTCTACATAACATAATGACCAACATTAAAATACAGTATTGTAGTAGGCCTAAGTATACATTAAAAACAAGGCCGAGGTTTTATTTAACAAGTACATTTAATATTTTTGGCCAACATTACACACTGTTTAAATATGGGAAATATAACTTTGCTTTAATTAAGTGATTCTCTGGCGTACCACATACCACTAGTGCTACACGAACCACAGTTTGAGAAAAACTTATTTAGATTAGCCGTTATTAGAAAACACTAATGTTAGTAACGCCATTATATTGTCATGCTGTTATTCCTCACAGGTCTTAAATGGGAACATTATCACCAGACCTATGTAAGCGTCAATATATACCTTGATGTTGCAGAAAAAATACCATATATTTTTTTAACCGATTTCCGAACTCTAAATGGGTGAATTTTGGCGAATTAAACGCCTTTTGCTCTTGGAGCGATGACGTCACGTTGTGACCTCACATCGGGAAGCAATCCGCCATTTTCTCACTTTCGTCGGTGTGTTGTCGGAGGGTGTAACAACACGAACAGGGACGGATTCAAGTTGCACCAGTGGCCCAAAGATGCGAAAGGGGCATGAAATTGGACAAAATTTGTTCAAAATACGAGGGTGTGAGGAAAGCCGACGAAATGGTCAGTCGTTTGTTCCGCACACTTTACCGACGAAAGCTATGCTACGACAGAGATGGCAAGAATGTGTGGATATCCTGCGACACTCAAAGCACATGCATTTCCAACGATAAAGACCCTAGCTTCCCTGGCCTGCTGACATCAACTCCAAAACTGGACAGATCAGCTTTCAGGAAAAGAAAGCGGATGAGGGTATGTCTACAGAATATATTAATTGATGAAAACTTTATTCATTACTCGCGGTTTTACGTAAATGATTATACATAAACTGTGTTTACCAATAATTTAGCTAAAAACATTTATTTTTTTCAATCATTCGGGTAGTCTTGTGTAATGCAGTATTTTGTGTGTATTTAGGTATGGTTAACCTGAGTGCTGAAATCGTGGAAAAATATATGTTCTTAGCGCGCCTGAAATGGGCTGTCTGCACTCTCAAAGTGCATGTTGTTGCCAAATGTATTTCATATGCTGTAAACCTAGTTCATAGTTGTTAGTTTCCTTTAATGCCAAACAAACACATACCAATCCTTGGTTAGAAGGCGATCGCCGAATTCGTCCTCGCTTTCTCCCGTGTCGCTGGCTGTCGTGTCGTTTTCGGCGGTTTCACTTGCATACGGTTCAAACCGATATGGCTCAATAGCTTCAGTTTCTTCTTCAATTTCGTTTTCGCTACCTGCCTCCACACTACAACCATCCGTTTCGATACATGCGTAATCTGTAGAGTCGCTTAAGCCGCTGAAATCCGAGTCTGAATCCGAGCTAATGTCGCTATATCTTGCTGTTCTATCCGCCATGTTTGTTTGTATTGGCATCACTGTGTGACGTCACAGGATAATGGACGGGTGTATATAACGATGGTTAAAATCAGGCACTTGGAAGCTTTTTTTAGGGATATTGCGTGATGGGTAAAATTTTGAAAAAAAAATTGAAAAATAAAATAAGACACTGGGAACTGATTTTTAATGGTTTTAACCCTTCTGAAATTGTGATAATGTTCCCCTTTAAGTAGTTCAAACATCAACTGATCTTAGAAATCCTAATGATATTTTCTTTCTTATTCTGGTCACTTTCATAAAAATACATCTAGTTAAACATCAAACAAAAACAAGACATAAACTGCTGTCTTAATCTTCTGCTTTGTGATTACTGTCTTTTTGGGACCCTCAGCCATCATGTAATCTCACCTCATGTGACTATGGAAGTGGTTCCAACCACAGAAACCATTACAGGGGTCATGGCCGGATCGGGCCCCCTGCAAACAAGCAGCAGGCGCCCGGGCTTCAGGTCGGACATCAAGCTGAGTCCCCGCTGAGCGTCCTTTCCTGTGGCGGATTAGAGTGTGAAACACAGTTTAGCGCCACATGGAACGGTCCCTTGGTCACCGACAACCCCTCCGACACCCACCTCCCCCTGACAATCAGCTCACCGAGATGCAGAACAGATTCCTCCTCAGCATACCCCGAAAAAGTAAACAGTGCCTCCTCCCCACCACTCCTGTTCCTCTCCAATTGTTATTCATAGAGCAGATAAATATTTAATTCCATCTAAGGATACCTTTTGTTAACAGAATTACCCGACAAGCCTCGCAGCACGTAAATCCCTCAATGAATTCAAATTCGACTCGTTCTCCGTCGCCGGTGATATCGGTGCTGATCGAGTTTTGACAAGATGGCAAAAAGACGAACGACGGAAATGAAGGTGAAATGCAAGGAGGACATTCTAAGAGCGAAAAACTGTCTAGTAAGTTTGGGATCAATGATTGCGTTGAGGTCTAAACTTTGTGCTAGCGTTGTATGGTGTACCGGTACTAACAAAGTACCACGGTACTAATCAATTGGAAATGGTACTATACTACCTTTAAAAAATACTGACACCGTTTATGCTGCTGTGCGGCGGTGACTACAGAGCTGAGGCGCATGATGTTAAGTGTGTCAAAACGCACACACAAAAGGGGAATTCAAGCAGTAACATCGAGGAGAGGAAGAATGACCTATGTTTTCGTCCGGGGTAACACCCTTCACTTTACCCGCCAATGGGTCTGCTAAGCTCCGCTTTCGGGTCACACTGACGTAGCCGCCGAGTCATGACAAACGCTATATTATTAGTTTTGCAGGACACAACCAGACCCGTTTATCACTCGACTGCGCAGTGCACACGCACGCACTCCTACTCTCTCGTTGCCATTCTCGCAAACAGACATACTGTACGCTACTCTCATAACATCGTTAACCAGCTGCACACAGCTGCTTGGCTTGATGCCAAATAATATCTGAGTTAAAACTGCCCAATTAGCGTCAACTAATGCAAGTTAAATGACTGAATTTTGTATCAAATTGCTACAATTTGTGTTTTATCTTTAACAATGTGTCTTTTGCCTGCTACATGGCTTATCTGTGTACTTGTATCCATAGTTTTGTTTTTCTTACTTACTAATAATTGTATTTTTCTTAACGCACAGACCAGGAATGGCAACCATAAATTATGAAGCATTTAATAAAATGTCAATAAATCTTTGTAATATATTCTAATAATCCTTGATTATGGCAGACTATATGTAATATGGAAAATTGTACATTGTGAGTGCAACAACAAAAGCCCAATTTGTTTAATCTTTATTTTAACCTTTTAAAATTGTTATTTAAGTGCAATAGAAAACATATGTTTAATGTATTGTAAGATTTTCTGTTAAAATAAAGCCAATATTGACTTTTTTTGTAGTTCACTTTATTTTGAAAAGTTTTTAAAAGTATTGATAAACATTTTGGTACTGGTACAAAATTATTGGTATCGGGACCACCCTACTTTGTGCTTTGAATTTACAAAATCATCACATCTTAATGATCAGTTGATTGTTTTTGTCACATTTTTATACAGGAATTGTGGAGCAGAATACGTTTTTGGACTTTTGTTGAGGCTTCCTATACATCAACACTTGATGACTACGACCTGTTGAGTTCTTAACAGCAAACATCAATATGACCTTTAACCCCAGGTTCACTAAATGTGCGATATAACTATGAAATCAATATCTTTCTTAATCTGCCCTTGGAAAAGAATCCCTTGAAGACCATCAAGCACAAAAAACCTCAAACAGATTGTTTTGATTTCTTAGGTCCCGATCGTCTTAGGCTGGATATAATTTAGGATGAAAACACACTGGCTATAAATTAATATCAAATCAACTGCTTCTGAACCACATGTGGTCTTGGAATGGACAACATTTTAATAGTCATTTTCAGTTTTATAACAGCTGAATGAGCACCACAGTTACAGTATAAATAAATATTAACGAATGAATTAGTCATATTTGTTATTTGTAAGCACATGCCTAAAATAACTTAAGCTGCATTCAAAAGTTGATGGTTAAATTAGAGCCATTAAATATGTGTCCGCTTTATTTTCCGACTAATCGTTAATATAATCGTTGACTAATCGACTATCAAAATAATCCTTAGTTGCAGTTCTAATGCATATATGGTAAAGTTTTACCCAAAGAGATTAATTTGCGCATGTCTGCCATTGTAGTCCGACGTTGTGGTCAGTAAGTTCCTTCTTTTTCTCTATCCTCTTGTTGTGGGGCAGACTTACATGCACATGCACCCTCTGCGGTTTCCGTTTCTAATACAAAATATTGTCTAGATGTAACTTATACCTGTCTGTAGACTCCATATGGAAGCGCTAAAAACTACAACATGGCTGACAGAGAGAAGACACAGTCGAAGTGGAGGCACGTAAATAGGACTGTCCACAAAACGGTGCATCCTGAAGAGACGATCAGGAAGAGCCTTGACCAAATTTTGACCAAATAACCACCATTACTTGTTATTTAGGCACAAGGAAGTGTTTTAAATGTAGAAAAAAAGTATTATATGACCCCTTTAAGGGCCAGTGGGGAAGATGTGGAGTCCCCTATCTGCACCACCTGCAGAGTGCTGTAGACAGTCCCAGATTGTGGAGCCTCAGTGCCAGCATGTTCAGGAGGACAGTTTTAAAAGCTGAACTAAAATCCACAAATAGCATCGCAACATACTGTAGGTGTTGTTAGGGTAAAGTTTGTCTAAGTCTATATAACCCTCTTTTTAAAAACACATTTTGAGAAAAACTTTGAAATGCATCGATTTCGGATTGCAACAAGTAGAATACTAATAAAGAAGCTCCAAAAACTACAAAGCTTAGTAACTTAGTGAGTGCTTATCTAAACATTTTGACACACATTATTTGTGTTACTAAATTGATGTATACTTTATTCATCTCCAAGAGAAATTCACATTTCCAACAGCTTTTATAGGTACGAACACACAGTGGCATGCAAGGTTTAGAAGAAAATAAACATTAACTAGAAGAGGCTATTCCTGAAGGGATTGCGTGTGAATGCTCCAATGCTGCAGTTAAACTGAAATGCTGACAGAATGTAGTATAAATGTAAGAATAGTTTGAATGTGGGAATGGTTTGAATGTTGAAGAGTTTGAATTTACGTGAAAACCGGAATTTGGTTTGGAACTTGGGAAAGTGTTAGTTTGAATGTCCAGGATGAGTGGAACGTGTTAATGTTGGAATGGTCTGAATAGGTTGAAAAATATTGGAATTGTGCAACTTGGAAAAATCTCCTATTCATTTCAATGGGAACTTCCTGGAACTTTGGGAAAAGCGAGATTTAAAAAAAAATGATTAGGAGCATGAATGTCTTGAATGAGCTGAATTGGTTGGTGTTGGAATTGTTTAAATCGGTCAAGAAATGTTGAAGTAGTAAATGGTATTAGGGAATTTCAGGAAAATCTGGAATTATTTTGAAAACGGTAAAAAAAAACTTGAATGGTCTGAATGAGTTGAAATGGTTGGTGTTGAAATTTTTTAAATTGGTGGAGAAATGTTGAAGTAGCAACATGTTGAATTGAGAAATTTTATTACGGAATTCCTGAAATTTCGGGAAAACCGGGAATTTTTCCAGTTTACCGATTAAAAGGAATGTTTTGACGGTGGAACGGTTGAAATGCGTTGAAAAATGTGGAAGGAGTAGTCGCCAGAAAAAAGGGCGGAAATAGGGCTTTGGAAAACCAGGAATTCTGGAAAATCCTGGAATTTTTTTTTAACTTGGGAAAAACGGTACTTTGAATGTTTAGAATGGTGAAATGTGTTGAAGGTGGAATGGTATGAATAGGTTGAAAAATTTAGAAATGGTGAAAGTTTGAAAAATGGCCAATTCAATTTGAATGGGGAAAATGTCCCGGAAAAGCTGGAATTCTGGGAAATCTGTGAATTTTTGGAATTTGTCAAGGGAAAGCCTGCCATTCTCGAATAGGCTGAAGAGTTTGAAGTTGGAAAGGTTTGAATCGGTGAAAAATATGGAAGGTAGAACGTGCCAAAATCTGGAGAAGAAGAAGAATAAAATAGATGAATTTGAATAAAAAGTACTAGAATGGCCCAATACACTTCAGAATACACCCATGACAGGCAGGCACTGGGAAAAAACAAAAACCCCAAACAAAGCCTCCATCTATTGTAACTATACAAAATGATTTATGTTAACTACTTTACTTTTGAAATTTGGGGGTTGTTTTCAGTGGCATGAGCAAATGAAGAGATTGCACAGCAGGCTTCATTGATCTTAGAGAGTGAAGATGTAGACTCCTTTGCTTCTTTGTATTCCTTTCTGAGTCATAAATAATGGATCGATGAGCTCTGATGACATTAACGCTGGGATGAGCTTAATGAGCACACAGACTGATCTGAGGGCCTCAACAGCCATTTGAATGAAACCAACTAAAAAAAATCGTATTGATTCCAAATAAAGTAATACGCTTTGATATCAGTTAGTATTTGTTCCACCTGAGGTTTGTTGCAATCGAAGACTTTTGGCAAGGCACCTGAGATTAAGACCTGTTGAGGCCACTGTAATTTAGCATTAAACTTTAATCACTCAGCGTTCATAATGTACACCCGCTTTTTTTTAATGAAATGCTATTTTTTTTTCTTTAATTCCCCCAAGCGTAGCTGAACGGCAAGCAGGAGGGGGGTTCATGGCAGAAAAAGGTTTCACTTGAAACTCTTTGATAGTTGTTAATAATATCCCAATGGTTGACCGATGAAATCAAATGGAATGGTGATTCTTTGATTCCTGATCATCAAACTCGAAGTACCCAAGGATTTGACGGCTTCCTTTGGTATTAAAAATATATTATATCTCTGCATTCTCGTCATTCAATTCACAAGTTGTTTCAGCTGGCACGATCACAAAGATTTTGTCTCTCTATGGTGGCTTCATCATCGAAAAAACTAATGTTTTTTCATATTCAAAATGCAGTGAGAGTTGGACACTGTAAAAATTTACCAGGATTTCACAATATTTAACTGTATTTTTCACAGTAAAATACTGTAATCAAAATGTACAAACCCTACAAACTGTGATAACTGATTATGAGTAAAAAGCAACAAAATGTTTCATTTTACTATAAATAATTAAGGTAAGTGAGCACCCGATCTAATAAAGGTCTCAACTCATTCTCCTTCTATATCTTATTCTATTAATATGGAATGCACTCCCAACAGGTTTAAAAGAATGCACATCTCTATCCTCTTTCAAAACCGCACTAAAAGATCACCTCCAGACAGCTACAACCCTTGACTAACACCCTCCTTCTCCACATCCCACCTCCCCGGATTGTAAATAATCAAATGTAAATAATCAAATGTATATACTCGTTCTTATGCTTTCTGAACTCACTTTGTTCACTGCTCTCTCTGTACATATCCTACCAAGTCAGACCTACACTGTTTCAGTGTCCATTTCTCTGATAATGCAAATGTTGATGACTGACTGAAGTGCTTATATCACCCCCCCCCCCCCTCCACATCCCACCCCCCGGATTGTAAATAATGTAAATAATGCAATGTATATACTCTGATGATTATCTTGTGTGATGACTGTATTATGCTGATATTATGCTGATAGTATATATTTGTACCATGAATTGAGTTACGTGGACCCCGACTTAAACAAGTTGAAAAACTTACTCGGGTGTTACCATTTAGTGGTCAATTGTACGGAATATGTACTGTACTGTGCAATCTACTAATAAAAGCTTCAACCAATCAATCAAACCCTTTGAGGAAAAAAAAGACGAAAACTTTTGTCGGCACAAAATGGTGCCAGGCAAGCCCTGTAAGAAAAATTTGAAAACCAAAACTATATTTCCTTCAATCGGGTGCATTTGTACACTATATTTTACTTTTAGATTTATTATCATCTACAAACCTCTTTCGGCTGTCTTTTTGACACTTACATGTCCCATGCTATGTACCACATAATTTGTTGTTTCATTAGTGTATAATTTACTAACATTATTATCATTGAAAATGTAATGGGTTGTACTTGTATAGCGCTTTTCTACCTTCAAGGTACTCAAAGCGCTTTGACACTACTTCCACATTTACCCATTCACACACACATTCACACACTGATGGAGGGAGCTGCCATGCAAGGCGCTAACCAGCACCCATCAGGAGCAAGGGTGAAGTGTCTTGCTCAGGACACAACGGACATGACGAGGTTGGTACTAGGTGGGGATTGAACCAGGGACCCTCGGGTCGCGCACGGCCATTCTTCCACTGCGCCACGCCGTCCCAATGTATGTAAATGTAAAATTCTATAACATACATGCAAGGAACTCTGAAAACGTTTCCCATTTGGCAACTCTATCCTGTAGCCACGCCCCCTCGGGAAATATACTTCTGGTGTTGTGATTGATTGAGACTTTTATTAGTAGATTGCACAGTGAAGTACATATTCCCTACAATTGACCACCCGAATAAGTTTTTCAACTTGTTGAAGTCAGGGTCCACTTAAATTGATTCATGATACAGATATATACTATCAGATATATACTATCATCATAATACAGTCATCACACAAGATAATCATCAGAGTATTTACCGTATTTTTCGGAGTATAAGTCGCACCTGCCGAAAATGCACAATAAAGACGGAATAGAGCATATATAAGTCGCACTGGAGCCCGGCCAAACTATGAGAAAAACTGCGACTTATAGTCCGAAAAATACGGTACATTATTTACAATCCGGGGTGTGGGATGTGGAGGGGGGGTTTACATCTGTCAAGTCAAAAATTCACCTTCTCGCTGGCTACTGATAAATAATAACAGTGTTTGGATTGTATACATACAAATATGATTAGAGGCAAAGTGGGCAGCCGCCAACGTTGTGACATGAGGAGCAAACGGAGGCGGCAGTCACAACGTTGGCGGCAACATGACTTACCATGAATGACTTAAACAAGTTGAAAAACTTATTCGGCTGTTACCATTTAGTGGTCAATTGTATAGAGTATGTACTGTACTGTATAATCTACTAATAAAAGTTTCAATCAATCAATCAAAAGTACGCTAGATGGTTAGTGCAGTGGTTCTTAACCTGGGTTCCATCGAACCGTAGGGGTTCGCTGAGTTGGCCTCACGGAGGTCAAGACACATCCGACTCATCGTGTAAATAAAAACTTCTCCCTATCGGCGTATTATGTATACGGCAACCGCAGAAGTCACACTGATTTGCAGGTGTGTAATTTGTTGTGATTTCATGCTCTGTGTTGGTTTTGTTCTTTGAACAAGGTGATGTTCATGCACGGTTCATTTTGTGCACCAGTAAAAAAAAACATACAACTTTGTCTTGAATTTGAAAAAAAAGAGTTTATTTTTCACTAAAGAAGGGTTTGGTGAATGCGCGTATGAAACTGGTGGGGTTCGGTACCTCCAACAAGGTTAAGAACCACTGGGTTAGTGGCTATGTTGGTTTGCTGCTCCTGATCGTCTCCCCGTTTGCAACTCAGTGCGGCGTTTAGGCAAGAGGAACAGCAAGTACCTGCAGCTGATGCGAGCGTTCGACACATTTTGTTTGGATCGTATTTTTTTAATATTTCATTAAAAAAACGCAAAAATTTATGTATTCACGGACATTTCACATGCCTGGATGCTGGATGCTACACTGGCTGGAATTTTTGTGTTAGTGATAGATTTATTTTATTCGCGGTTTTGAATTTGCTGCGCCACATAGTCACGGATTTCTTTTTTCACTTATTTCATTCCAGTTTTATGCACCTAAAATCTGGAATAGTCTTCAAGAACATGTGAGACAGGCCTCAATGTTGGCACTGTTCAAATCAATGCAGAAAACACTCTTTTAATTTTGCATATGACAATTGAAATTATTTTATCTATTAACACTCTTTGATTTTCATATGAAGTTGGTTGTTTTTATGATTATTATATTTTAAGATTTTAGTTTGAATTATGATTATTTTATTTCTGTTTTGCTTTCTTGTAATTTTCTGTAAAGAACATTGAGTTGCCTTGTGTACAAATAGTGCTCTATAAATAAAATTGCATTACCTTGTCTTCTTGCTTTAAATTGTAAATAATATATATCTTTTTTTTACTTAAATGTGAATGTGAGTGTGAATGTTGTCTGTCTATCTGTGTTGGCCCTGCGATGAGGTGGCGACTTGTCCAGGGTGTACTCCGCCTTCCGCCCGATTGTAGCTGAGATAGGCTCCAGCGCCCCCTGCGACCCCAAAAGTGTATAAGCGGTAGAAAATGGATGGATGGATGGAAAAGCAGTTTGATGGTGCCGCCTGCTGTATAAAAAGTGATGCAGTTGTCAATCCAGCAGAGGTTGCTGTCTCACATACAGCATTTTGTAGCAAGAAGACACTTTGACAAGACTTGATATTGGGTAACTGCACATTTTGGAAGTACAACACTGTATATTGTAATTTTGTGTAAAATAGAATGTAAAATGTGTTTATTAACAATGAGAGGTTGTTTTCAAATAGAAGACTTTAAGGGCCTTTTATGGGTATGTGTTTATTGTTCATTATCGTTGGGATCTACTGTACAATGATTAGTTCAGCTTGTGACGTTTACCTTGTAAAATGTAAAAATTCAACTGCTTTATAGTGAATGTTTCAGCTTTTTCTCATATTCTTTGAAGATTTAATCCAGTAACATATTTACTATGCCAGCCAAGAAGAAGAAAAGGGGAAAAACGTAAGCATTGAGCGGTGAAAATTGATTCCTTCAAACTTTTACGCCAGCATTCCGACATAGGACTAAGGGGATTTGGAAGTGCAGGAGAAGCGCGAGGATGTTCTTGTAGCCTTTTTTTTTAATGAGTGCAGATTTGCTGAGCGTACGTTCTTTAATATGCATTTTCATTCCTACAGTTATTTTCTTGTGCTAAAACTGGAGTATTATAACGTGTTTGGAAACAGGGCTTGGATGACTGCAGAATTTTAATTTCGGCCAGTGATCCAAAGCATATATTACTCTGGCATGCATGTGGTTGTTTTTTACATCACAATCAAAAGTGACACAAAATATATGCACTGAATGTCTTAAAATAATGGAAGCGGGTGCTGATGGCAGAAGCTCTCTTTGCTCTGAGAGTGAGAGCGAGGCCGGATGTCCTCTCCGATTAGCGGGGCCGTGTGTGAGTGCACTAATGCACCTCGCTATTAGCATGTTTCTCCTGGTTGCCAGGGGCTGCGCTACGCCGCTTTCCCCCGTTCGACGTGTCAGCACACATATCAGTCAGAGCGTGCCGTGGCCCGTGGGCTTCACATCATCACTTAGTAAAAAAGGATCAGAACGAGGGTGTGGTTCCGCGCCATTGAATGCTTTTCTTGGTTGGATTTTTTGGAGTAAAAGTTTTGGGGACTTGCACACAGGTTTAGGAAATTAGATAAAAATGTTAAGGGTTTGAATTAGGCTTTACAAGTATAATAATGACTTAAAAAGTGGTTAAGAACATCAACACATACCTTTATTAAAAGTCATTCCATCTACTATCTCCTCTTCTGGCAGTTATATAATGCTCCTTGTCAATGAACACAGAAAAAAACATGTAAACATTTGGATTTCAATCACTTCAATCAATTACAGGTCTAAAAAAAATAAATCCCCTTTTAGGTTTGAAATCTTGAGTTGCTTCTTCCTACTCCTTTTTGGACATGTTGTAAATAAAATGTAAAAAATGTGACACATCGTTTTGAAACAATATATATGTTCATTAAGGGCTTGAATTAGGCTTTACAAATATAATAATGACTTTAAAAGTGGTTAATCTGTTAAGAACATCAAAACATACCTTGATTAAAAGTCATTCCATCTGCTATCTCCTCTTCTGGCAGTTATGTAATGCTCCTTGTCAATGAAAAAAAACATGTAAACATTTGGATTTCAATCACTTCAGTCAATTACCATGAATTGATTAACTTAAACAAGTTGAAAAACTTATTCGGGTGTTACCATTTAGTGGTCAACTGTACGGAATATGCACTGTACTGTGCAATCTACTAATAAAAGTTTCAATCAATCAATCAATCAATTGCAGGTCTAAAAAAAGATATCCCCATTTAGGTTTGAAATCTTGTGTTGCTTCTTCCTACTCCTTTTTGGACATGTTGTAAAGAAAATGGGGACGGCGTGGCGCTGTTGGTAGAGTGGATGTGCCAGCAACCTGAGGGTTCCTGGTTCAATCCCCACCTTCTACCATCCTAGTCACGTCCGTTGTGTCCTTGAGCAAGACACTTCACCCTTGCTCCTGATGGGTCCTGGTTAGCGCCTTGCATGGCAGCTCCCGCCATCAGTGTGCTTGAATGGGTGAATGTGGAAATTGTGTCAAAGCGCTTTGAGTTCCTTAAAAAAAAAGGTAGAAAAGCGCTATAAAAGTATAACCCATTTACCATCTACCAAAATGTAAAAAATGTGACACATAATTTTGTAACTGTATATACAGGTAAAAGCCAGTAAATTAGAATATTTTGAAAACTTGATTTATTTCAGTAATTGCATTCAAAAGGTGTAACTTGTACATTATATTTATTCATTGCACACAGACTGATGCATTCAAATGTTTATTTCATTTAATTTTGATGATTTGAAGTGGCAACAAATGAAAATCCAAAATTCCGTGTGTCACAAAATTAGAATATTGTGTAAGGCTAATACAAAAAAGGGATTTTTAGAAATGTTGGCCAACTGAAATGTATGAAAATGAAAAATATGAGCATGTACAATACTCAATACTTGGTTGGAGCTCCTTTTGCCTCAATTACTGCGTTAATGCGGCGTGGCATGGAGTCGATGAGTTTCTGGCACTGCTCAGGTGTTATGAGAGCCCAGGTTGCTCTGATAGTGGCCTTCAACCCTTCTGCGTTTTTGGGTCTGGCATTCTGCATCTTCCTTTTCACAATACCCCACAGATTTTCTATGGGGCTAAGGTCAGGGGAGTTGGCGGGCCAATTTAGAACAGAAATACCATGGTCCGTAAACCAGGCACGGGTAGATTTTGCGCTGTGTGCAGGCGCCAAGTCCTGTTGGAACTTGAAATCTCCATCTCCATAGAGCAAGTCAGCAGCAGGAAGCATGAAGTGCTCTAAAACTTGCTGGTAGACGGCTGCGTTGACCCTGGATCTCAGGAAACAGAGTGGACCGACACCAGCTGGACTGCTGCTGAGTGGTCCAAAGTCATGTTTTCTGACAAAAGCAAATTTTGCATTTCCTTTGGAAATCGAGGTCCCAGAGTCTGGAGGAAGACAGGAGAGGCACAGGATCCACGTTGCCTGAAGTCTAGTGTAAAGTTTCCACCATCAGTGATGGTTTGGGGTGCCATGCCATCTGCTGGTGTCGGTCCACTCTGTTTCCTGAGATCCAGGGTCAACGCAGCCGTCTACCAGCAAGTTTTAGAGCACTTCATGCTTCCTGCTGCTGACCTGCTCTATGGAGATGGAGATTTCAAGTTCCAACAGGACTTGGCGCCTGCACACAGCGCAAAATCTACCCGTGCCTGGTTTACGGACCATGGTATTTCTGTTCTAAATTGGCCCGCCAACTCCCCTGACCTTAGCCCCATAGAAAATCTGTGGGGTATTGTGAAAAGGAAGATGCAGAATGCCAGACCCAAAAACGCAGAAGAGTTGAAGGCCACTATCAGAGCAACCTGGGCTCTCATAACACCTGAGCAGTGCCAGAAACTCATCGACTCCATGCCACGCCGCATTAACGCAGTAATTGAGGCAAAAGGAGCTCCAACCAAGTATTCAGTATTGTACATGCTCATATTTTTCATTTTCATACTTTTCAGTTGGCCAACATTTCTAAAAATCCCTTTTTTGTATTAGCCTTAAGTAATATTCTAATTTTGTGACATACGGAATTTTGGATTTTCATTTGTTGCCACTTCAAATCATCAAAATTAAATGAAATAAACATTTGAATGCATCAGTCTGTGTGCAATGAATAAATATAATGTACAAGTTACACCTTTTGAATGCAATTACTGAAATAAATCAAGTTTTTCAAAATATTCTAATTTACTGGCTTTTATCTGTATGTTCATTAAGGGCTTGAATTAGGCTTTACAAATATAATAATGACTTTAAAAGTGGTTAATCTGTTAACAACATCAAAAACATACCTTGATTGAAAGTCATTCCATCTGCCATCTCTTCTTCTGGCAGTTACGTAATGCTCCTTGTCAATGAACACAGAAAAAAAACATGTAAACATTTGGATTTCAATCACTTCAATCAATTGCAAGTCTAAAAAAAAATATCCCCATTTAGGTTTGAAATCTTGAATTGCTTCTTCCTACTCCTTTGATTGATTGATTGAAACTTGTATTAGTAGATTGCACAGTACAGTACATATTCCGTACAATTGACCACTAAATGGTAACACCCGAATAAGTTTTTCAACTTGTTTAAGTCGGGGTCCACGTAAATCAATTCATGTCCTTTTTGGACATGTTGTAAAGAAAATGTAAAAAATGTGAAACATCATTTCGAAACTGTATATATGTTCAAATAAAACCAATCTGAATTTTAAAAAAAACTCGCCATTCTAAACCGGAAAGGCAAACCCGGAAGTACTTTGCGCTAATAAACTTAGCATAAATATACGATTATTTTGTCTTAAACAACCTTCATCCTCAGCTGTACATTATTATGGTAGTCATGCACCTCACCATAGAGCGAAAGATACACTCTCTTACGGAAAAGGCGCACCTAGTTCCATATTTTAGTACAAGATTAGCCATGTTTAGCTCGTAGGCCTGTTAGCAGCCGCCATCTTTGCTAGCTCACACAAACATTGAATTGTATTTGTGCTACTAAACGTTGCGTATTCGTGATTGCTAATCAGGAATGAGATGTGTGTTTCCCCAGATAAATGTTTTAAACGTCGTTTACCTGTTGACAAGAGGAAAAACTTAACAATTGCAGCACTGATCTTTTTTCCTATTTTATACATTCATCATGACAATACACGGAAAGTGTGCCCCCCAGTGGACGAGGGCATACATTACAGGTGTACAAGTTCCACAGGGACTGAAAATACTGTCTTGTAAGCCAGTGGCCCCCAACCAAAAAAACAAAATAAATATGTCAACAAATAAATGTTTCAAGTGTTGTTTACCTGCTGACAAAAGGAACATTTCAACAGTTGCCGCGCTGGTCTGCTGTCTTCTTCTATGCATTTCTCATGACATAAACGGAAATTGCGCCCGCAATGGACGAGGGTGTACATTACAGGTGCACAAATTACACATGGATTTAAATACTGTCTCGTAAAGCAGTGGTCCCAAGCCCTTTTCCCATACTTGCCAACCCTCCCGAATTTTCCGGGAGACTCCCGAAATTCAGTGCCTCTCCCGAAAACCTCCCGGGACAAATATTCTCCCGAAAATCTCCCGATTTTCAGCCGGAGCTGGAAGCCACGCCCCCCCCAACTCCATGCGGACCTGAGTGAGGACAGCCTTTTTTCATGACTGGAGGACAACAGGGTGACAAGAACTAAATCATCCAGACTAGAGATAAATTGTATTATTATGTTTATCTTACCTAAAAATAAATATATTTATTAATTTTAAAAAAAATATATTTTTACTATATTTTGCTAAAAACATCAAAATTAATTGTATTTTTATTTGTATTTTTTCCTGACTCCTTATTACATCCAGCCATAGAATTATACATTAAAATAAACATATTTGAAATAATTGATTTTAAATGATCATAATAATTCATTTAAAATGACCATATTTAATTATTAAAATAATTGCTTGTTTATCAACAACTTTAGCATTTTATTCATTACATTTTCAAACTCTCAGAAGCCAAGTTATGTTATATTCCTTAATATCTATTTATGCAAGTTTGAAGTATCAGTTATCCAAACACAGTTTTGTTTGCATATTTTCAGGATGTATTTTATATATATATATATATATATATATATATATATATATATATATATATATATATATATATATATATATATATATATATATATATATATATATATAAAATACTTGACTTGGTGAATTCTAGCTGTCAATATACTCCTCCCCTCTTAACCACGACCCCAACCACGCCCTGCCCCACCCCCGAAATCGGAGGTCTCAAGGTTGGCAAGTATGCCTTTTCCACTACAGAGGGACATGGCGCATATTCAAATATTAACACAGAATCAGTCATCTTTCTTATTCGAAATCAATAATTGTAAACCCACCAACAGTTTAACAAAAATAAAGCTTCTCACAATAATCACAATAGTCACAAAGATTATTATCAACGCTTAGGCCAGGCTGATTACAACAACAACAAAAATACAAATCTGATATACTGCAAAATAAATAACTCAAAAAAATTAATTTAGGATAATTTAATAACATTAATATAAATTAATATATAATATAACATTCCATAACATGCATGCAAATAATTTAGAAAACGTTTCCCAGGTAATATACTTCCGGTGTTGATTAATTTACATGCAATTATGCAGTGCAATAATGAATACATTCTAACGGAATTAATAATAAATAATTGTAATATAAAATTAAAGTGCAAATGAATATACAGCTTCGCCTCTTTAGTCATATTTTTTGCGCTTAAGGACTTCTTCTGTTTGATTGGGATTGTCATTACGGACCACAGCTAAGAAACAAATAGGGGCGCTCGAATGAAAGACGCACTCCCCCAGTGGACGATGATATGTATTACAGGTGTACAAGTTTCACAGGAACTTATATTACTGCCTTGTAAGGCAAGTGTCCCTTGCTAAAAAAAAAAAAAAAAACAATAAATATGTCGAATTGTATATCCATTCAGGGAAAAAAGTTTTCCTTTATTTGGTTATTTAATATTATCAATTACTGTGATGAGGTGGCGACTTGTCCAGGGTGTACCCCGCCTTCCGCCCGATTGTAGCTGAGATAGGCTCCAGCGCCCCCCGCGACCCCAAAAGGGAATAAGCGGTAGAAAATGGATGGATGGAATATTATCAATTAGAAAATAAATAACTAATAATAAACAAAAAAAAGTATTATATAAATGAATACATAGATGAATAAATTAAATCATATTATCAATTTATCCGATCCCGACATCTAATAATAATAATAATACCTGGGATTTATATAGCGCTTTTCTAAGTACCCAAAGTAGCTTTACACGTAGAACCCATCATTCATTCACACCTGGTGGTGGTAAGCTACTTTCATAGCTACAGCTGCCCTGGGGTAGACTGACAGAGGCGTGGCTGCAATTTGCGCCAACGGCCCCTCCGACCACCACCTATCATTCATCATTCAATTCACCGGTGTGAGTGGCACCGGGGGCAAAGGGTGAAGTGTCCCGCCCAAGGACACAACGGCAGCAATTTTTGGATGGTAAGAGGCGGGGAGCGAACCTGCAACCCTCAGGTTTCTGGCACGGGTGCTCTACCCACTACGCCATGCCACCCCTACATCTACTTGACCTTTTGAGTTTGTGAAGAGACAAACTATGTTAACAAGCTTTTTTTTTTTTTTTTACTGTGGCTGCTGATAGGAACTTCCATCCATCCATCCATTTTCTATCGCTTATTCCCTTTGGGGTCGCGGGGGGCGCTGGAGCCTATCTCAGCTACAATCGGGCGGAAGACGGGGTACACCCTGGACAAGTCGCCACCTCATCGCAGGGCCAACACAGATAGACAGACAACATTCACACACTAGGGCCAATTTAGTGTTGCCAATCAACTTATCCCCAGGTGCATGTCTTTGGAGGTGGGAGGAAGCCGGAGTACCCGGAGGGAACCCACGCAGTCACGGGGAGAACATGCAAACTCCACACAGAAAGATCCCAAGCCCGGGATTGAACCCAAGACTACTCAGGACCTTCGTATTGTGAGGCAGATGCACTAACCCCTCTTCCACCGTGAAGCCCCTGATAGGAACTTCTCAGGTCAATTAGGATAACAGTAGGACACAAAAAAGTAAAATCAAACCAGAAAAATGACAGCACAAAACAGCATTTTCATCGCTGACTAGTACTAAAACAAAGCTGCTGCCTACTATTATCATATTTTCTCTGGAAAATAAACTCCAGGCTTGAAATAATGATGTACTCATATTGTGAGTTTTGTACAGTGTTTTTGCTTTTTCCTAGATGTTTTGGTAAACACTAATTAGATTACTGTAAGGTCTGCTACCAGAGGTGTGGACTCGAGTCACATGACTTGGACTCGAGTCAGACTCGAGTCATGAATTTGATGACTTTAGACTCGACTTGACAAAATGTAAAAAGACTTGCAACTCGACTTAGACTTTAACATCAATGACTTGTGACTTCACTTGGACTTGAGCCTTTTGAATTGACATGACTTGACATGACTTGCTACTTTCCCCAAAACCCAAAGATGAAAAAGTTATTCGGGAGCGCCCCGTATTTTTCATTGTGTACTTGTCTATCAGCGTTGCGTGTGTCAGCTGGTGTGGTCTCAGTACAACAGCCAATCAAATTAGATCTACTTTGTTTTCATCACACAGCATTCATCCAATCAAATTGCAGGACAACCAACGAAGAAGACATGTCCAAACCACACGCCAGTGAACAAAAAAATGATACCTAAAATAATTTTGTTTGGGTATAAAAATTACGAGGTGGTCAACACAAAACGGTTTGCAGTATGCAACACATGCGGTTCGAAAATTACTGATGGAGAGGCAACAACTTCCAACTTCGTCCGGCATTTGAAGTTGCACAAAGAACGGTAAGTTTTGAATGTAAGATAACGTTTATTGGCTAAGTAACGTGACTTTTATTTGCTGTGTAGTTAAATCAGTGAGGCTGTAAACTCACTGCTAACGTTATAACGTTATTGCAAACACGGGAATCTTTTGCAGTTCACTACCTTATTCATACTTTTTGTTCAGTGATTTTTTTTAAGCAGGGTTACGTTAGTCAATATATCACACGTAACGTTAGACGGCGGTCAGCAGCACCGCGTATTTTAGCCACCTAAAAAAAGACAAAAATAGTCAAATAAAGGTCAGTTAAAATGTATACTATATTATGAATATGTGTACCGTTTTAGCTAGCTTTCTGACATACTGTTGGTTGTTTACCTCAGTGGTCCCCAACCACCGGGCCGCAGCCCGGTACTGGTCCATGGATCGATTGGTATCGGGCCGCACAAGAAATAATTTTTTTATTTTTATTTTTTTTATTAAATCAACATAAAAAACACAAGATACACTTACAAGTAGTGCACCAACCCAAAACAACTCTCTCCCCCCTTTTGTTCTGGGCATTGAACATGAAGACTCTTCCTTCACTGTTCCGAGTGGCCATGAGAGTCTTGGCAGTGCCTGCCTCCAGTGCTCCAGTGGAGCGAGTTTTCAGCCATGGTGGCATCATACTACGCCCCCATCGTGCACAAATGACTGACAGACTCTTGGCTAATTTGGTCTTTTGCAAATGCAATGCAGCATAGGGCCCTGACATATAAAAAGTACAACTTTTTTGTTATGTTCACGTATATGTCATGTTTTTTCAATGTTAACACTTTTGTACAAATAAGTACATTTGCACTTTATTTTTCAATGTGTTTGTTCTGTAAAGGAATGAGTTAATGTTTAAAATGACTGGTTGATAGTGCTATTATAAAGTGCAATGTCAGCACAATTTTCTTTCCTGCAATTTAAAATGCACTTGTTTTAATAAATAAATACAGCGTTTGAAAAGCATACACAATCTGTGTTAATATATTAGTCTGTGGTTAAAAGGACTTGAAAGGACTCGAAACTCAAAATGCAGGACTTAGGACTTGACTTGAGACTTTCCAGTCTTGACTTTGGACTTGACTCGGGGCTTGCCTGTCTTGACTCGGGACTTGACTCGGACTTGAGGGCAAAGACTTGAGACTTACTTGTGACTTGCAAAACAATGACTTGGTCCCACCTCTGTCTGCTACCCAGAAAAAGGGCTGAACAATTATGGGGACAGAAAATAGAAATAAAAGCTCTCCACACCAATAATACTTGGCTGGTCTGTTTAATCATTAATAGATATACGGAGTGAATGAAAACGATGCCTGAAGGTGGGTGAGAAGCCTTCACCAGTCCAAGGAGTGATCTGTCTGCCTAAAGAGCTTTGTTGCCATATTAACACTGGCCTATATCCACATGCCCTTGTCCAAAAAAAGACTTGGGCATGGGCGGATTGATGGATAGAAAAGAAGAAGAGGAGGCACGCGTGTCGAGGAGTGAGGCGTAAAGCATGAAAGGATGATTGGATGGCCGAGGAGGCAGGAGAGATGAACTGGAGGGAGTCAAAATCAACTTTACCCCCCTCCTTCCTCCTTGATCTCCCACCTACTATTACATCTCCACCCATGCCGCTTTCTTCTGAAAATCTCCCTGAGGCGACGGCCCTCTCCTGGGTGGCTCGCCCCCGGAGCGGAGCCCTTGTTCCTCGCGCGCTGGCAATCATTTGAGCCTGAACCGAAGCTTTTAGGGGGAGCTCAATCTCCAAAGGCGCCGACGTCTCACCCCCGCCTGCATGCGCCTCGTCCCAGGCCGACTCTGACGCACGTGGATGGCGCACGTCGTTCCTCGCTTTCTACTGTTCATACAGCCATGGAAGAAGGTACTACAGTAGGGCAAATTAAAAACCTGATTTGGTTACATGTTTCCACATCTCAACACGTGACATGGGGTTATATACCCATCCATCCATCCATCCATTTTCTACCGCTTATTCCCTTCGGGGTCGCGGGGGGCGCTGGAGCCTATCTCAGCTACAATCGGGCGGAAGGCGGTGTACACCCTGGACAAGTCGCCACCTCATCACAGGGCCAACACAGATAGACAGACAGCATTTTTTTATTTTTTTTTTGAATTATTTATTTCAAACCTGCACAGTACAACACACACTTTTTTTTTTAAACATTTTGGCAGGGACATTTATGCAAGGCTTGAAAAGGGGTTGGATGAAGCAAATGCTTATAATATCCCAACCCCTCTCACTCATTCCACATTTAACATAAACAATATAATACAAGAACAATACTATACAAACAAAAACAAGAAAAGCTCCTGTACACTAACAATACAATAGTACCACTGTTACTATAAAACAAGACAAGACGAGACAAAACACACACACACACACACACACACACACACACACACACACACACACACACACACACACACACACACACGGGCCCAAACACTCTCTGACCATACACCTCTCTCCCATGGCTCTGTGCTGAGGGCATCACTCTCTTTCCTCCTCGTACTTCTTCAGTACTTCTTTTTTAAACAGTCTTTTAAATGTAATCATGTTAGAACAGGTTTTTAACTCGTCCCCTAAGTTGTTCCACAGACTGACTCCACGCACTGAAATGCACATTGATTTTAAAGTTGTTCTAAATTTAGGCAAATATAATTTGTTGTTTCCTCTTAGACTGTAACTATGATGAGCATCTCTATCCTGGAATAGGTTTTGTATATTGGATGGTAGAGAGTTTTGGGATGCCCTAAACATAATTTGAGCAGTTTTAAAATTGATCACATCGTGCAGTTTAAGTTGCTTTAACTCCATGAATAGTGGATTTGAATGATGTAAGTAGTGAACATTGGACACAATCCTAATGGCCTTTTTCTGCAGAGTGACTAAAGGCTGTAGATGGGATTTATAACAATTTCCCCAGACTTCAACACAATAGTTTAGATATGACATAATAAATGAATGATACAATAAAAGCATTCACACTCACATTCACACACTAGGGCCAATTTCCATCCATTTAATATGCTGCTGAACGATGAACAAAAAAGCTTTGCAACACATACAAAAACTTTACTTAAAATTTTTTGTCTCAACCAGTTCTAAACATTTTTATTACCGTATTTTCCGGACTATAAGGCATACTTAAAATCCTTTTTTTCCCCCTCAAAACTCGACAGCGCGCCTTATAACCCGGTGCGCCTAATGTACGGAATGATTCTGGTTTTGCTTACCGACCTCGAAGCAATTTTATTTGCTACATGGTGTAATGATAAGTGTAAACAGTAGATGGCAGTCACACATAAGAGATACGTATAGACTGCAATATGATGGCAAGTAAACAACGCCAACATTTTATATGTTCCACTGAAAATATAGAGCATTACACACAGCGCTCAAAAATCTATCAAAATGTTTTAGTACGACTTTGGTAAGCTATGAAGCCGCACCGATTGATGGATTGTCGGCGCATTAAACATACGAGCAGGGGCGCCACTAGGGATTTTGGGCCCCATGAAAATAATCTTTGCAGGGCCCCAAACACAGTGTCATTATTTTTTCCGTAATATAATTTCATCATCATTAGGGGCCTCTCTGGGCCCCCCTCCATCATGGGCCCCTAGAATCCGTCTCCTTTACCCCCCCTTTTCGGCGCCCCTGCATATGAGTATTATTATGGTGTGTGTGTAAGGTAAGACTTAGACTTAGACTTAGACTTAGACAAACTTTATTGATCCACAATCGAAATTGTTCCACACAGTAGCTCAGTTACAAAGGATGGAAAGTGTAAGGATGGAAAGGATAATGCAGGTATAAAGTATACTAAAAATGTACCATAGTAGCAATATAAAATATAACATATATGTAATATTTACATATTATATATAAAGTATATAATATATACTGATATATTATATTATTATACTATATTATATTTAGGGATGTCCGATAATGGCTTTTTGCCGATATCCGATATTCCGATATTGTCCAACTCTTTAATTACCGATACCGATATCAACCGATACCGATATCAACAGATATATGCAGTCGTGGAATCAACACATTATTATGCCTAATTTGGACAACCAGGTATGGTGAAGATAAGGTACTTTTTAAAAAAAATTAATAAAATAAGATAAATAAATTAAAAACATTTTCTTGAATAAAAAAGAAAGTAAAACAATATAAAAAAAGTTACATAGAAACTAGTAATTAATGAAAATGAGTAAAATTAACTGTTAAAGGTTAGTACTATTAGTGGACCAGCAGCACGCACAGTCATGTGTGCTTACGGACTGTACCCCTTGCAGACTGTATTGATATATATTGATATATAATGTAGGAACCAGAATATTAATAACAGAAAGAAACAACCCTTTTGTGTGAATGAGTGTGAATGAGTGTAAATGGGGGAGGGAGGTTTTTTGGGTTGGTGCACTAATTGTAAGTGTATCTTGTGTTTTTTATGTTGATTTAATAAAAACAAAAACAAAAAAAACAAGAACAAAAAAACGATACAGATAACAAAAGAAAACGATACCGATGATTTCCGATATTGCATTTTAACGCATTTATCGGCCAATAATATCGGTAGAGGGTAGAGAGGAGATCCAAAAGAAAATAGACAGTACGACAAAGAGAGGTAGCTACCATAGAAGCGGTCAGGTAATAGACAGATCATCTGTTGCTGTATGGCGAGTGATTATACAGCTGGATGGAGTGCGGGATTAAGGAGTTCTTGAATTGAACACAAGACATATCATTTGGCGTTTTGTTTCTCAATATTATGCAAAAGCAACTTTTCTTACCTTCTGGTACCTGCTGATCTGTATTTGGGATCTGCATAAATCCTGAAAAATTGCACGCGTCCGCCTTTGTAGTCTGTGCCGAGACCGTAGTCCAGGGGTCACCAACCTTTTTGAAACGAAGAGCTACTTCTTGGGTACTGATTAATGCGAAGGGCTACCAGTTTGATACACACTTAAATAAATTGCCAGAAATAGCCAATTTGCTCAATTTACCTTTAACTCTATGTTATTATTAATAATTAATGATATTTATCTTTGTGGAAACACTGATCATCTTAATGATTTCTCACAATAAATATATATGTATAAACAGATAAATATCAATATGCAACACTTTATTTTTATATTTTGTCTAAGTGCACATTTTTCAAATTGAACATTTTCAAATGATCACTTCTAAGACAGTCTTGTGAAATCACAATATCCCATTTTAACTAGCTAGCCACTAACATTTTTTAACAAATCATGAATTACTTTGCACCATGTTTGTACAAATAATAACTCATGTAAAATACAAAAGTCAACTCTCAAATTTTTAAATAAATCATGTCACACTTTGAATTGGACTATATTTCTAACAAAGACAAATCATTATTTCTTCTAGATTTTCCAGAACAAAATTTTTAAAAGAAATTCAAAAGACTTTGAAATAAGATTTAAATTTGATTATACAGATTTTCTAGATTTGCCAGAATATTTTTTTTGAATTTTAATCATAATAAGTTTGAAGAAATATTTCACAAATATTCTTCGTCGAAAAAACAGAAGCTAAAATGAAGAATTAAATTAAAATGTATTTATTATTCTTTCCAATAATTAAAAAAAATTACTTGAACATTGATTTAAATTGTCAGAAAAGAAGAGGAAGGAATTTAAAAGGTAAAAATGTATATGTGTTTAAAAATCCTAAAATCATTTTTAAGGTTGTATTTTTTCTCTAAAATTGTCTTCCTGAAAGTTATAAGAAGCAAAATAAAAAAATAAATGAATTTATTTAAACAAGTGAAGACCAAGTCTTTAAAATATTTTCTTGGATTTTCAAATTCTATTTGAGTTTTGTCTCTCTTAGAATTAAAAATGTCGAGCAAAGCGAGACCAGCTTGCTAGTAAATAGATAAAATTTAAAAAATAGAGGCAGCTCACTGGTAAGTGCTGCTATTAGAGCTATTTTTAGAACAGGCCAGCGGGCTACTCATCTGGTCCTTACGGGCGACCTAGTGCCCGCGGGCACCGCGTTGGTGACCCCTGCCGTAGTCGATAAGCTTCTTCTTTTTCTCTATCTTCTTGTTATGGGACATTCATCCTCCGCTGTTGCCATTTCTAATATAAAGTAGTGTAAAGTTCTTACTTATATCTGTCAGTTAACTCGCCATGAAAGCGCTAAAACATAAAACATACTGGTGTAGTGAGTTTACATTATTCACCCAAGGAAATGTAGTTATTAGAGAGTTCCGGTGGAACGGTTTTTCACGGTACACATTTCAGACTTTGTTGTTGTTTCCGGATGAGGAGATGCTGCTCCGTTATTGATTTAAGTAAAGTCTAAATGTTGTTAAAACAGTTAGCTCCATCTTTTGACACTTCTTCCACTCCCGTCCTTGCACGCTACACCGCTACAACAAAGATGACGGGGAGAAGACGCTGCCGAAGGTGAGCCACGTAAATAAGATCGCCCACAAATTGGCGCATCCGAAAGCAACTGTCAGAAAGTAGCTTGAAGATGATCTGTAAAACATAATCAATGCAACATATTAACCAAATAATCACCATTACATGTTATGTAGACCACAAGGAAGTGTTTTCCATTTAGAAAAAATAAATAAATAATATGACTCCTTCAATGCACCCTATAATCCTGTGCACTTTATATATGAAAAAAGATCGAAAATAGACCATTCATTGGCAGTGCGCCTTATAATCTGGTGCGCCTTATGGTACGGAAAATATGGTATGTTATGTTAACACAAAAATATGTCAACATTTAATCAGGGTAGGCCGTAGGCTTTGTGTGGCCCTAAACACAATTTTTTGTGGCCTTGGTTTGGTATTTAATATTACTAATTATTATCATCATTATTTAACTCAGTATGTTTACATGCACTAAAAAAAAGACTTATTGATTTAATTTGGTTGAAACCAGCTTTTTAAAACACATGTAAAACTTCAATAAGGTTTTTGTAAGCATTGTGCCACTGGTAAGCTTGTAATTTCTCCAATATTTGTGATTATTTACTTGAATATGATTATAAATCCGTCAGTTACCCTTTACTTAATTTTTTAATTAAAAAGTGTTTTTTTTTATTAATCAATCCAACAAAATAATATACAATAATACCACAATAATACAGCAACATTCAGAATAGCAATCAACAGAGCAATGGAGAGGACACACAAACATGACACAAAACAATCCAAAAGTAATCAAACAAAAAGGAATAATAATAGCGGCCTGCTGCAGGCTCTTACGGGCGGCACGGTGGGCCTGGCTCTGGGGCCCCTGTCGCTGGCCGGCCTGGCTGTGTGGGGCTGGTGATCCCTGGTGCCCTGGGCGCCACACCTGCTGTTTGTGGGCCGTACTCTGGCACCCACACACACTGGGAGTCAAATATATTGTACATACAAATACACATATACTCACATACATACATACATACATAGGTACCTACGCTCCCACATACATATGCAAATACAGTACATACCTACATACTGAAAGTTCCTTTCAAGTAAATATTTCATACGACCAGGCAACATATTGTAAAAACAAAAAGCACGGATTTATACCCAAAGTAAGCTGAAAACCTGGTACTCTTGCACCAATGTATGCTGGGTAGACACATGTCAATTTTAACCAATGCCAATGACAAGTTGGGCATTTAGCTCAGTCATGGCATAGTGGTCTCAAGGGACCAGTCACCAGGGTTTGAATTCCAGAGGAGCTGACATTTGTCTATTTGTAGTCCTGTTTAACCTACAGCTGCCACTGCAAAAAACCCTAAGAATGGTTCTTCTGTTTATATTTTTCATTTTGATTACTCACATTAACTATCGTAACCTGTTGACAAAGTAGAGTGACAACAAATGCATTTCACCAGAAAGCAAAACAGGTGACATAACACTACTTTCTGAAGTGAAGATGTGACACAGCATAATGACACCTCATCCTGGTACCCCAGTGGCTTGTCCCTGCCTTCCTTATGACATAAGAAGAGCTCCGGGTGCCATGTCAGCCTCCGTCACGCAACCGCAGCGCAAGGGGGAACTGCAAACCCTGACTGTGAGTGTGTGTCATCTTTACGCCAGTTATTGACCTGCAGAGGCCACACATCTCGAGCTGCATTTCCACTAGGTGGAAGAGCAGGTAGAGTACAGTGGGGCTTCTCTGTCCAGCAATCCACCTCTGGCAGATCTTTTATTTAGCCCGCTGCAGCAAACGGCTTCTCCTCATGAATGATGCAACGGTTGGCCCTTGTAACAAGCTCCAGGCCGACTGTACACCTTGTGTGGGGCTTAAAATATAGATAAAAGTCCGACAGCCGACTACAAACATAATTTTTTTCAAGACAAGAAGCAGGCCTGGCAAGCAGAGAGTCCATGCAGCAATTAGACCAGGCCGCAGAATCCGCACGCAGCTGTTGACGGTATAACCGGTAAGGGGTACAGCGAAGTCAACAACCTAACAGAGCAGTAACAACAACATTCATGTGTCATCAGCTCCAAGATGAAGGGCTTTGCTTGTCTTGGTGCTTCGAGGAGGCATTTCTTTGTGTCAGCGAGATGAGCTTGAAGTCGGCTCCCTCGGCTGACTTCATAACAAAGCTTATGCAACTTCCCACACTGTAACAGCGTGTGCGCAGCGTTGCTGTTATTTTCAGTCAAAGGATGAAACAGTCGCCGGCTTGGTTTGGTATGAAAGTGATTTCACCGCCATGCAGGGTTTTGGAGAGACTTATGTTTTGTAAAATAATGTTGGCTACAACGATTAAAGAGCATGTTATTTCCTGTTGTAGACCACTTTAAACAAAGTCTTACAATATTTTTCTATATTTCAATGTGCAATCACTGAACGAAGGAAGCTCAACAGATTCAAAAGTACTCCCACAAATCTACTCCGAAAACTGAAGTAATTCTAAGTGAAACCTAGGAACCAGGGTGGATACGGTTAATAATGTGGGGCCAGCAGGGTCTTGCATGTAGACAGGTCGGGGCACCGAGACGTCACTGACTGATGCATAAGGAGTGGATCCACCCCGTGTTCGGACTTCATGTGAAAGTTCCTGTGGCCCCGTGTTGGCAGTCCTGCGGCGGCCAAATTGAGTGGGGAGGTCTGGGCTCATGGGGGCCCGGTTGCTGGTGGGGCAGGGCGGTCTTCCCGTCCGGCTGCGGGGAGTTTCTGGGACCCTCGAGGCGGGGCGTCCCGTCTTTCTGCCGTCGTGGGGTGTGGTCTCTAGCTGGCTTGGGGGATGGCTGTCCTCTGCTTCTCCCCTGCCTTGTCCTCTGCTGGGCGCGTCTGTCTATGGCCTGCCGCTAACCTTTCAGGGTGCCACGGTTGACCCGACTCTAGGGGTTCCTGTCGCTGGCCGGCCTGGCTACGATGGTCCCTTGTTCCCTGGGCACTACACCTGCTGTTTTGGGTTGGACTGTCCGGGTGGCTGGGGCCATATACTTTGGCTCCCGCACACACTGGAAGACAAATTTATTGTACATACAAATTCACATACTTACTCATATACACACAATTATTCATACATATATACACACATACAGTACATATATTCATTCAATAACACATACGTAAGCGCACACATTGGTACTTACCAATATTTATGGGTTCATACTCTCCCACATACATACACACACATGGCACATACATCCACACGCACATTGACTGTACAAACATACATATACACATATTGTACATATACAAGCACATACACTCATGCGTATAATCACATTTCATCAAACATATTTTTTATTTTTTATTTTTATTAAGGATCCCCATTAGGTGGTTGCCTCAACAACCCACTAGTCTTCCTGGGGTCCACAATTCAATACAATTACAAGTAAAAGCATATGATTATAACTACACAATACAGAAAAATAATAAAAAATAAAAGCATCAATAAGAAAACAAGCAAACAATTTACAGTCACAGAATAATAATTACCATATAAATATAACTACACAATATAAAACCAAACAAATCATCAACGAGCAGACTAATTTAAAGACTCATAAAATATTACTCTCTTTTTAAAAACCTGTTTACTTTCAATGCCGGTGAGAATTCGAGGCAGGTTATATTAATGTTGTTCCTGTAGGGGAAACTGGGTAAAGCACGGCACACTGACAAAGCTTAACCCAATGTTACTATAACAATCTACAAGGTTAATACAGTTAACTTCTTTTTCTTCCCCTCCATTTATAAATGATAAATGGGTTATACTTGTATAGCGCTTTTCTACCTTCAAGGTACTCAAAGCGCTTTGACAGTATTTCCACATTCATCCATTCACACACACATTCACACACTGATGGCGGGAGCTGCCATGCAAGGACACAACGGACGTGACTAGGAGGGTAGAAGGTGTGGATTGAACCCCAGTAACCAGCAACCCTCCGATTGCTAGCACGGCCACTCTACCAACTTCGCCACGCCGTCCCCCATTTATCTGCTTTCTGTTGTACTTCAAGTTATCATTACATACAGGTAAAAGCCAGTAAATTAGAATATTTTGAAAAACTTGATTTATTTCAGTAATTGCATTCAAAAGGTGTAACTTGTACATTATATTTATTCATTGCACACAGACTGATGCATTCAAATGTTTATTTCATTTAATTTTGATGATTTGAAGTGGCAACAAATGAAAATCCAAAATTCCGTGTGTCACAAAATTAGAATATTACTTAAGGCTAATACAAAAAAGGGATTTTTAGAAATGTTGGCCAACTGAAAAGTATGAAAATGAAAAATATGAGCATGTACAATACTCAATACTTGGTTGGAGCTCCTTTTGCCTCAATTACTGCGTTAATGCGGCGTGGCATGGAGTCGATGAGTTTCTGGCACTGCTCAGGTGTTATGAGAGCCCAGGTTGCTCTGATAGTGGCCTTCAACTCTTCTGCGTTTTTGGGTCTGGCATTCTGCATCTTCCTTTTCACAATACCCCACAGATTTTCTATGGGGCTAAGGTCAGGGGAGTTGGCGGGCCAATTTAGAACAGAAATACCATGGTCCGTAAACCAGGCACGGGTAGATTTTGCGCTGTGTGCAGGCGCCAAGTCCTGTTGGAACTTGAAATCTCCATCTCCATAGAGCAGGTCAGCAGCAGGAAGCATGAAGTGCTCTAAAACTTGCTGGTAGACGGCTGCGTTGACCCTGGATCTCAGGAAACAGAGTGGACCGACACCAGCAGATGACATGGCACCCCAAACCATCACCCAACCATGCAAATTTTGCATTTCCTTTGGAAATCGAGGTCCCAGAGTCTGGAGGAAGACAGGAGAGGCACAGGATCCACGTTGCCTGAAGTCTAGTGTAAAGTTTCCACCATCAGTGATGGTTTGGGGTGCCATGTCATCTGCTGGTGTCGGTCCACTCTGTTTCCTGAGATCCAGGGTCAACGCAGCCGTCTACCAGCAAGTTTTAGAGCACTTCATGCTTCCTGCTGCTGACCTGCTCTATGGAGATGGAGATTTCAAGTTCCAACAGGACTTGGCGCCTGCATACAGCGCAAAATCTAGCCGTGCCTGGTTTACGGACCATGGTATTTCTGTTCTAAATTGGCCCGCCAACTCCCCTGACCTTAGCCCCATAGAAAATCTGTGGGGTATTGTGAAAAGGAAGATGCAGAATGCCAGACCCAAAAACGCAGAAGAGTTGAAGGCCACTATCAGAGCAACCTGGGCTCTCATAACACCTGAGCAGTGCCAGAAACTCATCGACTCCATGCCACGCCACATTAACGCAGTAATTGAGGCAAAAGGAGCTCCAACCAAGTATTGAGTATTGTACATGCTCATATTTTTCATTTTCATACTTTTCAGTTGGCCAACATTTCTAAAAATCCCTTTTTTGTATTAGCCTTAAGTAATATTCTAATTTTGTGACACACGGAATTTTGAATTTTCATTTGTTGCCACTTCAAATCATCAAAATTAAATGAAATAAACATTTGAATGCATCAGTCTGTGTGCAATGAATAAATATAATGTACAAGTTACACCTTTTGAATGCAATTACTGAAATAAATCAAGTTTTTCAAAATATTCTAATTTACTGGCTTTTACCTGTATATGTATTGTTGCATTTGAAACAAGTGTATTGTTGATTATAGAGGTAATTAGTGCAATTAATTATTATCAATAGTGTTATTTCTATTGGTATTATTATTGCTCTATTTGTAGTGCAATAATGTTCATTGTCATTTCTGTGTTATTAATATTTACTTCACTAATTGCTTCCTTGCTATCACATTTCGTATCATATTTGTACATGTCGTATTTTTCGTTCTTTTGTTGTTGTTGTTGTTGTTGTTGTTGTTGTTGTCTCTCTGTGGTATACCCTTCTTGTTCCCGCAATTTCCCCCTTTGTCTTCCTTTTTTCTCTTTCTATCCCCTCCTGCTCAGGTCCGGCTGCACCAAACATTAATATAAATCCATTCAATAAAGTCAAATACAAATAAGGCAACAAGAAAAGTATCCAACACTTCTCTTTTGTTAAGTACATCTGTACAGCAAATATGGGCAGCTACATCAACAATATGATTTTCCTGAGTAGCTGGACAGGACAAAAAAAAAAATATTAGTGCTATACAAGCACGGGTTCCCAAACTGGGAGTTGAATGCAGGCTCCCTGGGCGAAAACCAATGATCCCAACCGCTGGACTGTAGGGCACTATAAATGCAAATTGGCTAGCAACATTCGGAGAAACAACACTTGTTGACCTCATTT
This sequence comes from Nerophis lumbriciformis, assembly GCF_033978685.3. NCBI lineage: Eukaryota > Metazoa > Chordata > Actinopteri > Syngnathiformes > Syngnathidae > Nerophis > Nerophis lumbriciformis. Next base: position 7,669,995 of record NC_084556.2, read on the forward strand.
AAAAGATAACCTGGTGAAGTAAAAAAATAAAAATAAATAAATTCAGGTAGTACTGATGTACAAGCACCCACATACTGGGAGTTGAACCCCGGCCACCAGGTTGAAAACCCGGAATCCAGACCACTAAAGCATATGGGAATGTTAATGGAAGTTGACTATGTATGTTTGAGGGAAAATCACTTGTTGACCTGAACTAATGGATAATATGGTAAAATAAAAACAAGTCTTGTACCACTGCTGGAGGAGTACCAGTTCCCAAGCCAGGAGTTAAACCTGGGCCACCGGGGTGAAAAGCAGGAGCCTGACCGCTACACATACTTGCCAACCCTCCCGAATTTTCCGGGAGACTCCCGAAATTCAGCGCCTCTCCCGAAAACCTCCCGGGACAAATATTCTCCCGAAAATCTCCCGGTTTTCAGCCGGAGCTGGAGGCCATGCCCCCTCCAGCTCCATGCAGACCTGAGTGAGGACAGGGTGACAAGAACTAAATCATCCAGACTAGAGATAAATTGTATTATTATGTTTATCTTACCTACAAATAAATATATTTGTTAATTAAAAAAAAAAAAACTAAATCAATGTTTACTGTATTTTGCTAAAAACATCAAAATTAATTGTATTTTTATTTGTATTTTTTCTGACTCCTTATTACATCCACCCATAGAATTATACATTTCAATAAACATGTTTGAAATAATCAATTTTAAATGATCATAGTAATTCATTTAAAATGACCATATCTAATTATTAAAATAATTGCTTGTTTATCAACAACTTTAGCATTTTATTCATTACATTTTGAAGCTCTCAGAAGCCAAGTTATGTTATATTCATTAAGATTTATTTATGCAAGTTTGAAGTATCAATTATCTAAACACAGTTTTGTTTGCATATTTTCAGGATGTGTATATATATATATATATATATATATATATATATATATATATATATATATATATATATATATATATATATATATATATATATATATATATATATATGTGTGTGTGTGTATTAGAGATGCGCGGATAGGCAAATATTTCATCCGCAACCGCATCAGAAAGTCGTCAACCATCCGCCATCCACCCGATGTAACGTTTGAATAGAACTGCATCCGCCCGCCATCCGCCCGCACCCGCCCGCACCCGCCCGTTATATCTAATATAGACGATGCAAGGCATTAGTGAGGCACCTGCCAACTACTCCGGTTTTCCCGTAATTCGTACGGTTTTCATCAACCTATTCCGGGTTACGGGTGCAGTGATAAAAAATACGGTTTTTCATTAATTAAAAAAAAAAAAGGGTGAAAACTACGCGAATTGCACCTTGTACAGACAAGATTTTTCGATCGGACACGGAGGAATTAGCGATGTAAAAGACCACTTTGGGACAAAAAAACACAAGTCTAATGCCGTTGCTAGCGATACAAGTGGAAAACTTTCAACGTTTTTCGTCGCCCAAACAGATTCTTTGGATGTGATAAATGCCGAAGTTTTATTTACGGAGGCAATAATTGAGCATGGACTTCCAATCGCACTGGCTGATCACATGGGACAGTTACATGTTTGTAATGCAACCTTTAAAAATCATTACGCGGTGATCGCGGTCCCAAAAATAAACTTTTCTTGCATGATAATGTCCAGAAAAATTCACTTTATATTACTATAGAGTCCTTTTAACGAATGAGTTTGATGGTTTATCACAAACCTTAAATGAAAGAAGTCCTTTGTTCGCACCATGCACCATGTTCGATGTCCCGGTTTTATGACTGTCGTAGACGTACACAGCGTCGCAGCTCTTGCAACTCACGTAGCCAGCATTGCTGTCATCCTGATTTACAACCTCATAAAAACGAGTCCACGCTGAACTTTTCTGGCCTTTTTTTCCCCTGGTCTTTAGTATTCCCTTTTTTAGTTTGTCGCGTACCACGTTTGCTGCCGGTGTTGCCATTTTTTTTTTCTTCTTCTGATGTGGCGTGCTGCAGGTGCCTGTGGCTGCTGCAGGTGCCTGCTGATAAATAATTGCCTGTTTCAAAGAGTGCTGCTCGTTTTTCGTATGTGGCTAACAACATTTAACTATGTATATATATTTCCGAATTGGTTTAACAGCCACCCGCAAAAAAAAAAAAAAAAAAAAAAAAAAAATCTCATTAATCCGCCCGACCCGACCCGCGGCGCGGATAAAATCTTATTTATTTAAATTTCATCCGCCCGATCCGCGGATAATCCGCCGAATCCGCGGTTGTTTCCGCAAACCGCGCATCTCTAGTGTGTATGGAATGCTTGACTTGGTGAATTCTAGCTGTCAATATACTCCTCCCCTCTTAACCACGCCCCTAACCACGCCCCCACCCCCCACCCCCCACCTCCCGAAATCGGAGGTCTCAAGGTTGGCAAGTATGCCGCTACACCATATGGAACTGTAAATACAAATTGACTAGCTTCGTTTGGGGCGGACAACACTTGCTGACATCGTATTAAAGATAACATGGTGAAACAGAAAGTATTCAGGTAGTACTGCTCCCATACCAGGAGTTGAACACAGTACACCTCGGTAAAAATCAAGACTTCTGACTGCGAGACCATATGGGACTGTAAATATGTATTGACTAGCAATATTGGGGGGTTCAGCATTTAATGATATCATATAAAAGATAACATGGTCAAGTACAAAGAAACTAGCTATGTTACTGCTGTGCAAGCAATTGTCCCTTTACTGGAAATTGAACACAGGTCAGCTGTTTGAAAACCAGGAATCCTGACCACTAGACCACAGGAAAGTGTTAATGGCAGTTGATGAGCTATGTTCTGGGGAAATTTCTCGTTGACCTCAAATAACAGATAACATGGTGATGTAGAAATAAATCAGGTAGCACTGCTAAAGGAGGACCTGTTCCCATGAAAGGAGTTCAACCCGGGCCACCTGGGTGAAAACCAGGAATCCTGACCGCTGGACCATATGGAACTGTAAATATAGTCTGACCAGCTACATTCGGGGGGGACAACACTTGCTGACTTCATATAAAAGATAACATGGTAAAGTAGAAACAAATCAAGTAGTACTGCTGTTTTAGAATGCGTTCCCATAGACAGAGTTAAACACAGGCCACCTGGATGAAAACAAGAAATCCTAACTGCTAAACCATATGGCATTGTAAATACAACTTGACTCGTTACATTCGGGCGACAACACTTGTTGATCTCATTTAAAACATAACATGGTTAAGTGGCGCTGTACAAACACCTAATCCCATACCGGGAGTTGAACCCGGGCCACCTGGGTGAAAACCAGGAATCCTGACCGCTAGACCATATGGGAGTGCTACTAATAGTCGACTAGCTATGTTTGGGGGAAACATCACTTGTTGACCTTAAATAAAAGATAGCGTGGTGTCAGGCTTGTCCCTGACAGTTTGACTGTGTTTTAGTTTTCCTCTGCGTTTGTCTTAGTTTTCTGTCAGCGCTTTTATTTTGTCTTCATTTCCTGATTGTCTCCCTGAGTGCTGCTTCCCCTCAGCTGTGGCTGATTGGCACCTGGCCACACCTGGTGTCAATCAGCCAGCTGCTATTTAAACCTGCCTTCCCCTCCAGTCAGTGCTGGATTATTGTCATTGTCGATGTCACTACTACTTGTCATAATACTTGTCGTTGTAGCTCTGTCTACTTTTGTTCATTCTGCTCATGTCATAGTTCCTTCGTGTCACAGTAAGTGTTTTTGTTTCTTGTCGACAGTTAGCCTTTGTGCTATTTTAGTTCATAGCCAAGTTTGTTCTCCGCCTTGTGTGCGCCTTTTGTTTGTACCCTTTTGTTTGTTTGTTTTGCTATAGTGTTAAATTAAATCATGTTTTCCCGCACAATGCCTTCCGCCTTCTCTGCATCTTGGGGTTCGTCACCTACAACATACTCTGACACATGGGAGGGACAAGTGGTAGAAAATGGATGGATGGATGGGAAAGTAAAAAGAAGTCGGGTCGCAGTGATGAAGGAGTACCTGTTCCCAGGTCAGGAATTAAACCCAGGCCACATGGGTGAAAACCAACCAAGTTTACTTAGATAGCCCTTAATCACAAATTGAAAAAAAAAAGAAATTCTGACCGCTTGACCAAATTGAACTGTAAATACAAATTGACTGGCTATGTTCAGGGGGCACAACCCTTGATGACATCATATAAAAGATAACATGTTAAATTCAAAAGATTCAGGTAGTACTGCTTCCAAGAAGCTGTTCCCATACCAATGATTGAAACCAGGTCACGTGGGTGAAAACTAGGAATCCTAAACTCGAGACCAGTGGTTTCTTAAACTTCTAACGTCAAATACTACCTCAGAAAGCACTTGGTTCCCCAAGTACCACCATAATGATCAACATAAAACTAGTAGTAGGCCTTTGTAGTCATTAAAAACAAGGCAGAGGTTTTATTTAACAAGTTTATTTAATATTTTTGGCCATTGTAAAGTAGGAAAATAAAACACTGCATTTAAATAATGAATCTTTTCTTTGGCGTACCACTAAATAGAGCTGGCATATTACTGGTGATAAGTGTACCACAGTTTGAGAATCAGCTCATCCGCTAGTTACCACCGGTTGGGAGTCGACCACTCTAGCCATACCACCCAAAACCTTTGGGGGCTGATCTACTAAAATCAAAATACCATGTGCTAAACAGCGTGTGCAATTAACAATTAATGGGCGTTTTGTGTGTGATCTACCAAGACTGTGTGTACAATTAATAACTGGTACAGACATATTTAAATTAGGATTTTGCATGATTTTTCCTTTCAAAATGGACGCGCTCATTTACTGCCCATTCAAGTTATCATGCATACCTGTGGCGTTTTGATATGTTTTAAAACCAACAAACAAAACGTTATGTACTACTTTTTCTGGGCATTTTAGAACCAGTCCTGCAGTGTATCTACAATGGAACCCACTTTTTTAGCACGTTGAAGGTGCACTCTGTGAGATGCTGGCACCAACTATAAGTGCCCATTGGAGTGTTCCAGATGCAAGAAAGTGCCTATTGCGAGAAGTTTTTCTCATATGTATAAAACAACAAATGTTATTGAAATAGTGCCAGCAGACATCAAACACATCAATTGAATTTGTTTTAATCAGCCCCTTAAGTCATCCAGCAGGTATAAAATTAGAAAATGATATTGCTGAATAGCAGAGGTGGGACCAAGTCATTGTTTTGCAAGTCACAAGTAAGTCTCAAGTCTTTGCCCTCAAGTCCGAGTCAAGTCCCGAGTCAAGACAGGCAAGCCCCGAGTCAAGTCCAAAGTCAAGACTGGAAAGTCTCAAGTCAAGTCCTAAGTCCTGCATTTTGAGTTTCGAGTCCTTTCAAGTCCTTTTAACCACAGACTAATATATTAACACAGATTGTGTATGCTTTTCAAACGCTGTATTTATTTATTAAAACAAGTGCATTTTAAATTGCAGGAAAGAAAATTGTGCTGACATTGCACTTTATAATAGCACTATTAACCAGTCATTTTAAACATTAACTCATTCCTTTACAGAACAAACACATTAAAAAATAAAGTGCAAATGTACTTATTTGTACAAAAGTGTTAACATTGAAAAAACATGACATATACGTGAACATAACAAAAAAGTTGTACTTTTTATATGTCAGGGCCCTATGCTGCATTGCATTTGCAAAAGACCAAATTAGCCAAGAGTCTGTCAGTCATTTGTGCACGATGGGGGCGTAGTATTTATTTTACCTTTATTTTACTATTTTTGTCTTTTTTTAGGTGGCTAAAGTACGCGGTGCTGCTGACTGCCGTCTAACGTTACGTGTGATATATTGGCTAACGTAACCCTGCTTAAAAAAAATCACTGAACAAAAAGTATGAATAAGGTAGTGAACTGCAACAGATTCCCGTGTTTGCAATAACGTTATAACGTTAGCAGTGAGTTTACAGCCTCACTGATTTAACTACACAGCAAATAAAAGTCACGTTACTTAGCCAATAAACGTTATCTTACATTCAAAACTTACCGTTCTTTGTGCAACTTCAAATGCCGGACGAAGTTGGAAGTTGTTGCCTCTCCATCAGTAATTTTCGAACCGCATGTGTTGCATACTGCAAACCGTTTTGTGTTGACCACCTCGTAATTTTTATACCCAAACGAAATTATTTTAGGTATAATTTTTTGTTCACTGGCGTGTGGTTTGGACATGTCTTCTTCGTTGGTTGTCCTGCAATTTGATTGGATGAATGCTGTGTGATGAAAACAAAGTAGATCTAATTTGATTGGCTGTTGTACTGAGCTCAGTACAACAGCTGGTGTGCTCTAGAGCACACCAGCTGACACATGCAACGCTGATAGACAAGTACACAATGAAAAATACGGAGCGCTCCCGAATAACTTTTTCATCTTTGGGTTTTGGGGAAAGTAGCAAGTCATGTCAAGTCATGTCAATTCAAAAGGCTCAAGTCCAAGTGAAGTCACAAGTCATTGATGTTAAAGTCTAAGTCGAGTTGCAAGTCTTTTTACATTTTGTCAAGTCGAGTCTAAAGTCATCAAATTCATGACTCGAGTCTGACTCGAGTCCAAGTCATGTGACTCGAGTCCACACCTCTGCTGAATAGATGATATGTCTAACATTTTTATTTTTCACTGTCCATATACTGTATGTCAGGGCTATTTAACTACATAATGAAGAGGGCCTCAGGTTCAAGAGCCCAATGGCTCAGGGGCCAGACATCAAAATGTGGATGTGTTTGGTCAAAAAGTGCCTCCGCAGGTTATATTCCTTTGAGACAGCATTTACTTAATTGCAAAGTAAACACATCGGCTTTCACACTGCACTGTCATTAAATTCATTACTCAGCCCTCACTACTCGATTCCATTGTGTGCAGCTAGACAGATAGTTAACATCATGAAGAAACAGAGGCTCCAGAAGTTTTGTTGAGGGTTGACGTTCCTTCTTTTGAATAATTTTCCCTCCTTATTTTTATTTCTTTACACGTATTCCTTTATTTAGGTTTGTCAGACTAAAATTATAAACATAAAATAAACATTACAAAAGTAAAACATCCATTGTGTATTTTACATAAATATTGTCCATTGTGTATTTTACACAAATAAAATACAAGGTTCAGTGTTAATACATTCACACAATAAACTACAAATGTTTAGGCGTAGAGAAATCAAAAAACATCCACATCAAACATTGCACACACTGTATTTGACTTATCACAATTAAACCTAAGGTGTAGCGTTGTCACCCTGTACTGGGCAAATTTAGCGCTACATGAATTAAACGAGCTTTGATCGACAACGTTACTCTCAGACAAAGAAACAACACAACCACGAATACCAAATACTTACAAAGTCAGCAATTTCAATAAAAAAACAACCAAATATCGTAAAAATGTAACCAAGTTTTGTGATGAAGCTTACACATATGGATTCCTACCGTTGTTGCTGCTTGTCTGGATCAATGTGTCTGTCGCCTAAAAGGTCCTACAAGAAACAATGGCTAGAGCACTTGCTCGGGGCAGAACATTCATACTTTGATGTCCAGTCGTTTTTAAAAGTCAGATTTTTGCATTTTAATTGGATTTTTGTCTGTGTTGAATGAGTAGCCTTCTTCTACTCACCCCACTGCTACTTCATTGTGACACATATGCCTCGCTGTTGCCCCCTGTAGGGTGGCGGGAGTACATAAAAGAGCCACCCTAGTTTAAATTGATTGATTGATTGATTGATTGATTGAGACTTTTATTAGTAGATTGCACAGTGAAGTACATATTCCGTACAATTGACCACTAAATGCTAACACCCAAATACGTTTTTCAACTTGTTTAAGTTGGGGTCCACTTAAATTGATTCATGATACAGATATATACTATCATCATAATACAGTCATCACACAAGATAATCATCAGAGTATATACATTGAATTACTTACATTATTTACAATCTGGGGTGTGGGATATGGAGGGAGGGGTGGTTTAGGTTTGGTTGGTATCAACACTTCAGTCATCAACAATTGCATCATCAGAGAAATGGACATTGGAACAGTGTAGGTCTGACTTGGTAGGATATTTACAGCAAGTAGAGGACACAGAGAGAGAGATCAGAAAGTATAAGAAAAAGTGTCTACATTTGATTATTTACATTTGATTATTTACAATCCGAAGAGGTATGATGTGGAAGGGAGGGTCTTAGTTTAGGGTTGAAGTTGCCTAAAGGTGTTCTTTTAGTGCGGTTTTGAAGGAGGATAGAGGTGCCCTTTCTTTTACACCTGTTGGGAGTGCATTCCATATTGATGTGGCATAGAAAGAGAATGAGTTAAGACCTTTGTTGGATCGGAATCTGGGTTTAACGTGGTTAGTGGAGCTCCCTCTGGTGTTGTGGTTATGGCGGTCATTTACGTTAAGGAAGTAGTTTGACATGTACTTTGGTATCAGGGAGGTGTAGCGGATTTTATAGACTAGGCTCAGTGCAAGTTGTTTGACTCTGTCCTCCACCCTGAGCCAGCCCACTTTGGTGAAGTGGGTAGGAGTGAGGTGTGATCTGGGGTGGAGGTCTAGAAGTAATCTGACTGGCTTGTTCTGGGATGTTTGGAGTCTAGATTTGAGGGTTTTGGAGGTGCTAGGGTACCAGGAGGTGCATGCGTAATCGAAAAAGGGTTGAATGAGAGTTCCCGCTAGAATCTTCAAGGTGCTTTTGTTGACCAGAGAGGAGATTCTATAGAGAAATCTCATTCGTTGGTCGACCTTTTTGGTTACCTTGGTTGCCATTTTATCACAGGAAAGATTAACCTCTAGAATGGAACCTAAAGTTAAAGTTAAAGTTAAAGTACCAATGATTGTCACACACAAGATGTGGCGAAAATATTCTCTGCATTTGACCCATCACCCTTGATCCCCCCTTGGGAGGTGAGGGGAGCAGTGGGCAGCAGCGGTGGCCGCACCCGGGAATCATTTTTGGTGATTTAACCCCCAATTCCAACCCTTGATGCTGAGTGCCAAGCAGGGAGGTAATGGGTCCCATTTTTATAGTCTTTGGTATGACTTGGCCGGGGTCTGAACTCCCAACCTACCGATCTCAGGGCGGACACTCTAACCACTAGGCCACTGAGTAGGCTAGGTAGGTGACCTCATCTTTCCTGGTGATAATGGTTTCATCGAGCCTATTTGCGCATGTTTTAATACACGCAAACCTTTAGAAGATCAGGCCCCTACTGTGTAAATCCAGTGAACTTCACTTAATACTTCGTGGACTATCCTGATTGGTCTATTAATCCAAAAATATGTATCACTTTTGTTCATAGCGCCTGCATCATTCAAAATGAACACTGTAGCAAAGCTCAGTATGCTTATGAATTGTTTAAAGACGCAGCACAAATCCTTTTAGGAACACCATAGTGGTGATTATTCGAAGCACAGTCGCTGTGAATTGAATAGCGAATATGATATCATACAACAGTGAGTTATCTATTCATGGCTCCATTAATGAATCATAGCTTCCCCCCCCTTGACTTTACACTCCAGACATGCCCTCTTTGAATATGTTATAAGTGCTTATTCTTTTTTAATGGCTTGACATAGCCTCCTTTGACAAAAATAAAAAACAAATGCGTAATGCGCAAACATGACATTGCATAAAAGGAAGGAGTGGTTAACAAAGGGGTGGCGTAGGATCGTAGGCAAAGGGGGCGGGATTTATCGTTATGCAAGTTTGTTGAGGTGAGAGAATATCTTGTCTTTTTTCAGATTATATTATTTATACTTTATACCAAGAAGGCTCTTTTAACGCTCTTTTTGTATTACTTTGGAAGGCCGAAATATCACAGCAGGGACAGAACACGGGGTCAAATTATCATTCTGTATGAAACAATCATGGCAGAGATTCTACAAAACCCAAAACCAGTTGTCATGACTTGGTCCTGGTTGTTTGCTTTTCCGGGATGCAACGGAAAGTTGGCTCGGACGAGACGGGAATGTAAGTACATTTTTATTTAAACACTATAACTACAAAAAAAAGGAAGTAAACAAAAGGCGCACACAATGGTGGAGAACCAACTATGAAACCAAAAAGACTATAAACATGGAACAAAAACTTACTTTGGCATGGGACATGAAGCAGGATCTAAGAGGATGAAGAGTCTGTAGAGCATAATTGTGGGCTGTCGTCAGAACGACAAACTGAAAACAATGAACTTAAATACTATAGACATGATTAACGAAAACAGGTGCGTGACTCAAAACGTGAAACAGGTGTGTGACGTGACAGGTGAAAACTAATGGTTGCTATGGTGACAAAACAAAAGTGCACAAAAAGTCCAAAAACAAAACCGAACATGACTAAAACAAAAACATGATCACACAGACATGACACCAGTGAAGTTTGCATGTTGTGTAAATCGTAAATGAAAACAGAGTGCAATGATTTGCAAATTATTTTCAACTTATATTCAATTGAATACACTACAAAGACAAGATATTTAATGTTCGAACTTAGAAACGTGATTTACTTTTGCAAATAATCATTAACTTGGAATTTATTGGCAGCAACACATTGCAAAAAAGTTGGCACAGGGGCATTTTTACCACTGTGTTACATGGCCTTTCCTTTTAACAACACTCTGTACATGTTTGGGAACCGAGGAGACCAATTTTTGAAGCTTTTCAGGTGAAATTCTCTCCCATTCTTGCTTGATGTACAGCTTACCGTATTTTCCGCACTATAAGGCGCACCGGATTATTAGCCGCACCTTCTATGAATTACATATTTCATAATTGTGTCCACCAATAAGCCGCCCCGGACTATAAGCCGCGCCTACGCTGCGCTAAAGTGAATGTCAAAAAAACAGTCAGATAGTTCAGTCAAACTTTAATAATATATTGAAAACCAGCGTTCTAACAACTCTGTCCCAAAATGTACGCAAATGTGCAATCACAAACATAGTAAAATTCAAAATGGTGTAGAGCAATAAATAGCAACATAATGTTGCTCGAACGTTAATGTCACAACACACAAAATAAACATAGCGCTCACCTTCTGAAGTTATTCTTCATTCGTAAATCCTTCGAATTCTTCGTCTTCGGTGTCCGAATTGAAAAGTTGCGCAAGCGTGGGATCCAAAAATGGCCGGCTCCGCCTCGTCGAAGTCATCGGATTCAGTGTCGCTGTTGTTGTGCAGCAGTTCTGTGAATCCTGCCTTCCGGAAAGCTCGGACCACAGTTGTGACCGAAACTATCTGCCCAGGCATTTACGATCCACTGGCAGATGTTGGCGTATGTCGACCGGCGCTATCTGCCCGTCTTAGTGAAGGTGTGTTCGCCTTCGGAGCTGTGTGAAAAAAGCCACCCGGCCTCTTCGCGTAAACTTCCCTTAACCACTCGCTCATCTTTTCTTCATCCATCCATCCCTTCGAGTTAGCTTTTATGATGACGCCGGCTGGAAAGGTCTCTTTTGGCAAGGTCTTCCTTTTGAATATCACCATGGGTGGAAGTTAGCATGGCAAGCTAGAACCACAGTGAAGGATGACTTCTCATTCCCTGTGGTGCGAATATTCACCGTACGTGCTCCCGTTCCACAGGAATATCAGTTGCTGTGAAATACGGTAGTAATCCGTGTGCGGATGGAGAGATTGCGTCTTTTTATGAACCGGATCCTTGTCGCGTAGTAGGAGCCATTTTGTGGTCTTTACAGATGTAAACAGGAAATGAAACGTACGGTGATATCCGCGCGTTTTTTCTTCTTCTTCCGGGGGCGGGTGAAGCGCTTCCTGTTCTATGGGGGCGGGTGCTTTCCTTGGCGGTTGCTTGCGTAGAAGAAGAAGCGCTTCCTGTTCTACCGGGAAAAAAGATGGCGGCTGTTTACCGAAGTTGCGAGACCGAAACTTTATGAAAATGAATCGTAATAAAGCGCACCGGGTTATAAGGCGCACTGTCAGCTTTTGAGAAAAATTGTGGTTTTTAGGTGCGCCTTATAGTGCGGAAAATACGGTAAGTTGTTCATTGATTGATTGATTGAAACTTTTATTAGTAGATTGTACACATATTCCGTACAATTGACCACTAAATGGTAACACCCGAATACGTTTTTCAACTTGTTTAAGTCGGGGTCCACGTAAATCAATTCAACAGTCCGGGGTCTCTGTTGTTGTATTTTTGGCTTCATAATGCGCCACACATTTTCTATGGGAGACAGGTCTGGACTACAGGCAGGCCAGTCGAGTACACACACTCCTTTACTACGAAGCCACGCTGTTGTAACACGTGTCTTGGCATTGTCTTGCTGAAATAAGCAGCGGCGTACATGAAAAAGACGTTGCTTGGATGGCATCATACTGTATCCAAAACCTGTATGTATTTATGGTGCCTTCACAGATGTGTAAGTTACCCATGCCTTGGGCACTAATACACCCCCATACCATCATAGATGCTAGCTTTTGAACTTTGCGCCTATAACAGTCCGGATGGTTCTTTTCCTCTTTGGTCCGGAGAATATGACGTGCAAATCATTGTATTCTGTTTTTATTTACGATTTACACAGTGTGCCAACTTCACTGGTTTTGGGTTTTGTACTATTAAAATGTGTTTTCCATAAATGCCCACTAAATGACTCTTGAATCTACCAGGTATTTAGCATGAAAGTTAAAAAGTTAACACAACAGTTTTATTGCAATACGTCAGTCAAAAAAAATAAAAATAAATCAGTCATGCTTTGTTCAGTAGTCTAGCAATCATTTGTCTTCTTGCCATGGATGAATAATGCACAGCCTGGCGATTACCACGCACAGATCTGACATTGTCATTGCTAATTTATTGATTGTACCGTCAGCGCTTCAAGAGGGCGAAGGTTAAAATGTCAACCAGATGATCTGAGTGACGCCTCAGTCAAAGTTATTCATCCTCATCCTCTCCAGAAGAATACAATTCCCATGCTCTGATGGCGGGATGTATTATTAAATGTTTTGCTTATGGAGGGGAGACGCTGTTCCCGATTAGCCACAAAGTGAATAAGGAAGTGCAAAAGTGTTTAATGTTGCAACCAAATCCTGTGAAGTCGATGGCCTTGCTTCATGTTGTCGTGGCTTGATGGCCGCGCTTCGACTTTTTGTTTGACATGGCCCTGTGATGAGGTGGCAACTTGTCCAGGTGCAGCTGGGATATGCTCCAGCACCCGCCCGCCACCCCGGGAGGGACAAGCGGCAGAAAATGGATAGATGGATGGATAGATGTTTGGTGACTTCACTTTCAACTTTCTGACTTTAAGAAACACGAAAATAAATCAAGAATATAAATTGTGGTCGTCAATAACAGTCTCATTTTTTAATCAAGCAAAGAGAAATAATTATAGAATCACTCAATTCTCAGGTCAGATTGAGGGAATCACCCTGTAAATTTTCATTCCAAAAGCTAGCGACCGCATCAGATTATATCTGTTTATTAGTCTACAGTTAAAAAGGAGTGCTCACACCCTGGAAAGCTGTTGTACTAGTTGGATTGACATAAATCATGGCTCCAACACGAGATATGTAACTTGAAACAAAGGAAACAATCATCAAACTTCTTCAAGAAGGTAAATCATCACGCAATGTTGCAAAAGATGTTGTTGATTGTTCAGAATCAGCTGTGTCTAAAATCCGGACCAACTACAAAAACACGGGAAGGCTGTAAAAGCCAAGCATACTGGTAGACCAAGGAAAACATCAAAGCTTAAAGGGGAACATTATCAAAATTTCAGAATGGTTAAAACCATTAAAAATCAGTTCCCAGTGGCTTATTATATTTTTCGAAGATTTTTTCAAAATTTTACCCATCACGCAATATCCCTAAAAAAAGCTTCAAAGTGCCTGATTTTAACCACCCGTCCATTTTCCTGTGACGTCACATAGTGAAGCCAACACAAACAAACATGGCGGAAAGAACAGCAAGCTATAGCGACATTAGCTCGGATTCAGACTCGGATTTCAGCGGCTTAAGCGATTCAACAGATTACGAATGTATTGAAACGGATGGTTGTAGTGTGGAGGCAAGTAGCAAAAACGAAATTGAAGAAGAAACTGAAGCTATTGAGCCATATCGGTTTGAACCGTATGCAAGCGAAACCGACGAAAACGACACGACAGCCAGTGACACGGGAGAAAGTGAGGACGAATTCGGCGATCGCCTTCGAACCAACGATTGGTATGTGTTTGTTTGGCATTAAAGGAAACTAACAACTATGAACTAGGTTTACAGCATATGAAATACATTTGGCAACAACATGCACTTTGAGAGTGCAGACAGCCCAATTTTCATCAATTAATATATTCTGTAGACATACCCTCATCCGCGCTCTTTTTCTGAAAGCTGATCCGTCCAGTTTTGGAGTTGATGTCTGCAGGCCAGGGAAGCTAGGGTCGATAGGGGGTTTAGCTCGCTCGTGTGCGGGAACAAACTGCCGTCATTGCTTGCCGTGCTACCGAGGTCCTTTGTCCCTGAATTGCTCACACACTCCGGCAGATTCAATGGGGGTCTGGCGGCAGATTTCTTTGACTTTATCGTTGGAAATGCATCTGCTTTGAGTGTCGCAGGATATCCACACATTCTTGCCATCTCTGTCGTAGCATAGCTTTCGTCGGTAAAGTGTGCGGAACAAACGTCCAATTTCTTGCCACTTTCGCATCTTTGGGCCACTGGTGCAACTTGAATCCATCTCTGTTCATGTTGTTACACCCTCCGACAACACACCGACGAGGCATGATGTCTCCAAGGTACGGAAAACAGTCGAAAAAACGGAAAATAACAGAGCTGATTTGACTCGGTGTTTGAGAAAATGGCGGATTGCTTCCCGATGTGACGCCACGTTGTGACGTCATTGCTCCGAGAGCGAATATTAGAAAGGCGTTTAATTCGCCAAAATTCACCCATTTAGAGTTCGGAAATCGGTTGAAAAAATATATGGTCTTTTTTCTGCAACATCAAGGTATATATTGACGCTTACGTAGGTCTGGTGATAATGTTCCCCTTTAAAGACAGAAAACAAAGCAATATGTGTTGAAAACAGAAAATGCACAGTAAAACTGCTGAAGGACAAATGGGCGGAAACTTGGGTCACCATCTGTGACCAAACTCTGAGAAACCGCCTAAAGAGAATGGGATTTAAATACAGAAAAGCTAAACCAATGAGATTTGAATGAGATTTTTGAAGACCACCACCTGAAGATAACAGTCCACAGTCATTGATGATATCAGGCTGCATGTCAGGTAATGGCACTGAGGAGATGGTGGTCATGACATCTTTAGTAAATGCACACGATCAATCAATCAAAGTTTTTTTATATAGCCTTTAATCACAAGTGTCTCAAAGGGCTGCACAAGCCAAAACAAGATCCCACATCAGGGCAAGAAAAAAACTCAACCCAATGGGATACAATGAGATGTGGAGACCAGCTAGCGCTTCATTTGTGGTCACTTAATAACCTCTCCATGTAGGAGAGGGGTGCAGAGCAGAAAACAGATGGCAGATCAAGTGGTCTAAAAGGGGGTTTATTTATTACGATTTTATGGACATTTTGGACACTTCTCTTGTTCCATTTATCCAAAAAATGTTTTTAAATGATCATTTTCAAGACGATAAAGTATCTTGCCATAGAGTAAAAACTGTAAAAAAAAAAAAAAAAAACTTTCCTTGAAGAAAGATACCTCAGATCAATATCATGGCCTTCAAACATTCCGGATCATCACGTAATTGAAAATCTGTGATGGAAATTGATGAAAATGGTCCAAGACAAGACTCCAACCTGCAAAGCTGATACAACAACAGCAATCAGAGAAAGTTGGAGCAAGATTGATGAAGAGTATTGTTTGCCATTTGTTAAGTCCATCCCTCAGAACTGCAAGCTGTTATAAAAGCCAGAGGTGCTGCAATAAAGTGCCGCTAATGTGTAGTAGTATTTATTTTGTTTTTCATGATTCCATTAGTCTTTCCCCAGAATAGAGTCTCCATGTTTTTTACTTTGCTTGATCTAAAAATTAAACTGTCACTGACTACCACAATTTGTATTCATCATTTATTTTAGTGTTTCTTAAAGCCAGAAAGTTTACCTTTGAAATGACTACAGTTTTGTATCATGTCTGTTATCTGCTTAAACCACCAATCTGTTTCACTGGATTCAGAATAAAACCAAATGCTGTCTTACCCAACAATGTTAGTATTTGAATATTGTTACTTGAAGACTTATTCCTGGTTACTATTATACTGTTAAGAAAGTATTGTCTTATATTTTGCCTAAAATGAGAATGCATCATAATCAGTGGCAGCTGGTGAATTTTGTTTTAGGTGGGGCAGAAAGTTTGTAAACCAAACCCCTGTAGGGGGGTCATCCTCCCCCAGAAGATTTCTTTGTGATTTTCACATACAAATATTGAAGATCTTTGCTCCTTCTCAACTCTGTGGTAATATTATTTTCATAAAATACAACCAATAGTACTCGCCGGCTCCTCGTCACCACTTCAAGATGGCGGCCAAATTGCTCACGTGACAGCAACCAATGCTGCGTCTACTTATAAGATGTCTATGGTTATAACGTCATGGCAAACACTGCAATATGTTGCGTCCACTGCAGTTTGCTACCTTATTCATACTTTTTGTCAAGTGATTTTTTTAAGCAGGGTCTCATGAGGTACCTACACACAATGTTACGTTAGTCAATGTATCACACACAGTAACGTAACGTTAGTCAATGTATCACACACAGTAACGTAACGTTAGTCAATGTATCACACACAGTAACGTAACGTTAGACGGCGGTCAGCAGTACCGCGTATTTTAGCCACCTACAAAAACACAAACATAGTCAAATAAAGGTCAGTTAAAATGTATACTATGTTAAGAATATGTGTACATATTGCATAGGGCACTGACATCTAAAAAGTACAACTCTGTTCATTGTTTTGTTCATGTATTTGTTATGTTTTTCATGTGTACGCACATATAAAAACACATACAGTATGAGATGAGATCAATGATATAAGGTAAGAACAGGATATCAACTGCTGTGGAACTAGTTACAATGCAATATGCCATGGAAATACGACGTTAACACTTTTGTGCAAATAAGTACAGTTGCACTTGTTTTTGCAAATGTGTTTATTCTGTAAAGGAATGAGTTAAATGTTTAAAATGACTGCTTAATAGTGCTATTATGAAGTGCAATGTCAGCACTATTTTTTTTCCTGCAATTTCAAATGCACGTGTTTTAATAAATAAATACAGCGTTTTTAAAAGCATACACAATCTATGTAAATATATTAGTCTGTGGTTAAAAGGACTTGAAAGGACTCGAAACTCAAAATGCAGGACTTGGGACTTGACTTGAGACTTTCCAGTCTTGACTTTGGACTTGACTCGGGACTTGCCTGTCTTGACTCGGGACTTGACTCGAGACTTGAGGGCAAAGACTTGAGACTTACTTGTGACTTGCAAAGCAATGACTTGGTCCCACCTCTGGTAACTAGTATATCATGCAAAAGCGCATATTCCAACCATTGAAAGACTTAGTATAGTTGAAGACTTACGGTCATTAGAAAACATCACTGCACATCATAATGGCCGCTACACTTTCCATCTTAAAGATCTAAAAAACATTTTTGGGAATGTCCGGCAGGCCAGATTAAAAAGCTCAACGGGCGGCATTCGGCCCCCGGGCCTTAATTTGCCCAGGTCTGCTCTAGAGGGAGGCATAGACAAGGACCTGAAGGCACCAGGCACTGACCTATAACACAAGTCAATTGTGGAGTTTTTTAGGGTTGTTGCACAGATGACGTATTGTTAATCAGTCTTTAGAGTCCTGTGTGTCTGACATTGATTAAAGTCCCCAAGAATAAATCTAGGTGCGATAGCATCGAGTCTATTGGTTACCTCCGCAATAAGATGAGTGGCTGCCGGGATGATGGCCCTCGGGTGTATGTACTGTAGACAAGGGTGAACAAAAGCTGGTGAAACTCCCTTGGCAAGTAAAAAGGCCGCAGTGAAATGGATAAAAGCTCAACTTTGACGTTATTACAGTACCTCTTATTGATGTAGAAACATACTCCGCCTCTGCAAGATTTGTTCATTATGCGAGGCCACCGGTCCATCCTGACAGGGTGTCGAAGCCGCTGATGTGTCGATCCTCATTGCTGTCGGGAGGCTTTCAGCCAGGTCTCTGTAAAGGCCAGCAAACATGTGTCTCTAAAATCACGTTTACATCTTGCGTGAGCTTCTAGTTTGAAGGATAGTCTGTGTCGGTTATCTAGCCCGCATTCCAATCCACTTTATTTATAAAGCACATTTCAAAAAACAATAAAAGTTTCCGATGTGTCTCAATTATGTCTCAGTAAGAGATATGCTTGGTATTGTCTCTCACTGCTTAGTATTTAACTTTCGGCTATCTCTTTTCTATCTCTGTAAAAAAGAAAATACTAATGCATTTTAAATGGCACATTTGCACTATTCAGGCAATATGGGCACCGTATTTTTCGGAGTATAAGTCGCACCGGAGTATAAGTCGCACCTGCCGAAAATGCATAATAAAGAAGGAAAAAACATATATAAGTCGCACTGGAGTATAAGTCGCATTTTTTGGGGAAATTTATTTGATAAAACCCAACACCAAGAATAGACATTTGAAAGGCAATTTAAAATAAATAAAGCATAGTGAACAACAGGCTGAATAAGTGTACGTTATATGAGGCATAAATAACCAACTGAGAACGTGCCTGGTATGTTAACGTAACATATTATGGTAAGAGTCATTCAAATAACTATAACATATAGAACATGCTATATGTTTACTAAACAATCTGTCACTCCTAATCGCTAAATCCCATGAAATCTTATAGGTCTAGTCTCTTACGTGAATGAGCTAAATAATATTATTTGATATTTTACGGTAATGTGTTAATAATTTCACACATAAGCCGCTCCTGAGTATAAGTCGCACCCCCGGCCAAACTATGAAAAAAACTGCGACTTATGGTCCGAAAAATACGGTATATGGTCTGTATAGTCATACTTGCCAACCCTCCCGGATTTTCCGGGAGACTCCCGAAATTCAGCGCCTCTCCCGGGACAAATTTCCTCCCGAAAAACTCCCGAAATTCAGGCGGAGCTGGAGGCCACGCCCCCTCCAGCTCCATGCGGACCTGAGTGACGTGTTGACAACACACAACAACAGCGTCTACCGTAAAGCAGTTCATATGCCGTAAACAGCAATGTTGTGACACTTTTAAACAGGACAATACTGCCATCTACTGTACATGCATATGTGACCCACCCATAATTTGTCACAATATTGTGTTGATTTATTTATTTTATTTTGTGGTTTGAATTCGTTTTTGGAGCTGTCATTACACATTTATCAGTATTCACATTGGTCAGTAGGGGGCAGTAGGGCGTTTCTTCCCAATTGAATGCTATCACCTGCAGACCGGAAGTGTCTTGTCATTCTGATGAGAGCGACCAGTCTGTGAACAATTGAAACGTCCTGTGTGCTTTTTCCTCCTGTATAACAGGTTAGTTTTGGTGAATCAACTCACTGAATAATATCCATGTGATCTTTATAAGTTTAAGTACACATTCTGATGGTGGAGCCTAACTCTAAAGTGTTTGCGAGTGATAGTTTGTATTTGTGAATGAATCCAGTGCACAGCTGCAGTAATCAATACAAAAAGGCGACGGGAGTGCGCAATGTTTATATAGGAACTTCTGATCCTAATTCAGACTCCCAAATTAGAGCTCCCGTTTTCTTATTGATTTTAAAATGTATATTTGTTTAATGTGTGTGTTCTGAAATAGTGACAGAGAATAGAACAAGGATGGACAATTCAACCCTTAACTCAACAATGAGTAGATGAGTGTTATGTGTTTGTATATGTGTAAATAAATGAACACTGAAATTCAAGTATTTATTTTATATATATATATATATATATATATATATATATATATATATATATATATATATATATATATATATATATATATATATATATATATATATATATATATATAGCTAGAATTCACTGAAAGTCAAGTATTTCTTATATATATATATATATATATATATATATCTTAACCACGCCCCCCACCCCCCCACCCCCGAAATCGGAGGTCTCAAGGTTGGCAAGTATGGTATAGTTTATTTACACAATCTACTCATTTGTTGATTTCTTACACACACTACAATTCTGAGATTCAAAACTTAACCCAAACAGCTATAATGTGCTCAAAAAACATTTTTTGAGACCCTTTAACATGCGTTGACTTTGTAGAGCTCGTGCCTCATGGTGAGAAGGTTGTGGGTTCGATTTCTGGGCCCGTGTGGGTCTGTGTAGAGTTTGCATGTTTACCGCCTGACTGCGTGGGTTCTCTCTCTGATGTAGGCTGGTTGGCAACACTCAATTGTCCCAAGAGTGAATGGTTGTCTGTTTATCTGTGTTGCCCAGCGATGAGGTGGCGACTTGTCCGGTGTGTACATTGCTTGTAATTCAGCGTTAGGAACAGACTGTTCTGAAAAACTCCCCCGAGGACTCTTCAACGATGGACGCTTTTGACCTTCCTTTTGGTCAATAACACCTGGTGTCGAACTTTGAGATCGGCCCCAGTCCACAAAAACGTTTCAACATCTCACCCAAGTTAATTGGGCATACATGCACGCACCCGCCCCTCACCCAATCAACGCCTTCACCACTGCTTAATTCCTTTTCGGGGTTGTGGACGGCTGAGTAGCGCTTTATAGCGGCAGCCAGCCTCCAGGGCCCCGAATCCCCCCCCCCTCTGTTGCGAGTTGTTGTGATTACAAGTATCATGCTTATGTGTGCTATGCTATGTGAGGTTTTTTCCTCGGACTCAGTCTGGACCCCTCCCGAAGGTCCAGCCTTAGACTGATATTTTGTTTACTCTTCCCCCTTTCCCAATGTCACCTTTTTCCCACCTTTTTTAAAGAGCGCTGTAGGTGGCTGACCCGTTGGCGGTCCCGTCTTGTCCCCTTGTAACGTATGTCTGCTCTTAGTGGGACTGTGCCGAAAATGAAATTTCAGTTCTTATGTGTCTTGTACATGTTAAAGAACGGACAATAATTAAGCATCTTGAATCTTTTAGCGTATCTCTTGCTCCTAAGGAAGAGATAAGAGACAAATGATCACATAAGGAAACAAATATGAGAAGCTCAATTTGATCTCAAGATATACGAAATTGAGCAACAGATGAGCGAACACATTTTTGCCATGGGTACCCAGTGTTAACTGGCTCCTAGCGTTATAGCTAAGGAGACTTAAGTGTGACATATTTGGACGGCTTAAGCCAGAATCGGACCCCAAAGCACAGATGGACACTCAGAGAGAAGAAAAATGCACTAATGAGGAGTGAAATAACAAACACAAAGCACACTTAAACAGAGTGCAAATAAACAAAAAGTGCACTCAAACGGAGTGGAGAATAAGCTACACAACTGTGAGCGGAGCCAACAGGAGAGATAATCACAATGGAGCCAAGCGAGTGGAAAAGTTCTTGCACTAGAGTGAACCATAGTCAATAACTGGCTTTGACTGTGGCGGTGAGCACCGCTTAAAAATGCGTAATTGATAACCACCCGCAGGTGTGAGAGAGAAGCTATGCCCAGGACTGTCAGAGAGGCGCCGCAAAAGAAGACAGACAGACAAACATTGCATAATATGTATTTATGTAGGTATTGTAGCATACATATGTTGACATTTTCAGATGTTTGTTCGAAAACTACAAAGAACGACAGCGAAAGCAATGAAAGGAACCTTGGGGACATGGGGGAACCTTGTCAATCTCCAACATCTGCTTCTGTGACAGGAGGTCTGGAGGTGCAGCTGCTCCAAGGCCCTCAAGACCAGACCCACCATCAGACCACAAGGTCCACTCTAAGCCTGCTGGGACACCGAGAGACCAAGACAGACGTGAGGAATGTGTGTGTGAGTGCGTGTGCGCTTGACACATCTGTCTTCTTTACACACACATACACACAAATTGGGCCACTCAGCATCTTTGGTGGTGCCCCTTTCAAAAGCACCAGATGTTGTTGATGTGCAAGCAACCTACATTTTGCAAGACAAAAACATAAATACAAAACTATTTTATTTACTGAGGTTGCTAAAAAAACAGGCTTAGTAAATATTTGAAAATACAGCTTATCGTCAGATCTGGTTAATTAAGTTTGAATTAATACATTTTCTAGTTCATTACAGTATAACATATTTTTCCCAATCAATTATTTACATTGCATTGTGAATTTAAAAAAAAAATATTTTCATGGTTATTTCGTGTTTTTTCATTTAAACAATTATTTTATTTCAGCCGGTTCTTCTAAATAATAATATTAGAAATACAACATATTTTATTGCTTGTTATTAGGAATTTTTGCAACAAACCATGATTTGATTCTTAGAAATTGGCAGTTACCCAGTCAAAATAGTAGCAAAGGTTAAGACAATAAGGTATTTGGTGTTGACTATTTTGGATGTCTGAGACAGATGAGCTGAATTGACATTGGTTTTCCTATGTCAGGGGTCGGCAACCCGCGGCTCTAGAGCCGCATGCGGCTCTTTAGCGCCGCCCTAGTGGCTCTCTGGAGCTTTTTCAAAAATGTATAAAAAATGGAAAAAGATGAGGGGAAAAAAAAAATAATTTTGTTTTAATGGTTTATGTAGGAGGACAAACATGAGACAAACCTCCCTAATTGTTATAAAGCACACTGTTTATATCAAACATGCTTCACTGATTCGAGTATTTGGCGAGTGCCGTTTTGTCCTACTAATTTTGGCGGTCCTTGAACTCACCGTAGTTTGTTTACATGTATAACTTTCTCCGACTTTCTCGGACGTGTTTTATGCCACTTCTTTTTCTGTCTCATTTTGTCCACCAAACTTTTAACGTTGTGCATGAATGCACAAAGGTGAGTTTTGTTGATGTTATTGACTTGTGTGGAGTGCTAATCAGGCATATTTGGTCACTGCATGACTGTAAGCTAATCGATGCTAACATGCTATTTAGGCTAGCTATATGTACATATTGCATCATTATGCCTCATTTGTAGCTATATTTGAGGTCATTTAGTTTCCTTTAAGTCCTCTTAATTCAATATATATCTCATGACACATTATCTGTATGTAATATGGCTTTTAATTTGTTGCGGCTCCAGACAGATGTGTTTTTGTATTTTTGGTCCAATATGGCTCTTTCAACATTTTGGGTTGCCGACCCCTGCCCTATGTGAACAATAGTTTGGGCTTTATACGATTGTGTTGTCTACAGGCCATTTGGAATAGATAAATAATAAAAATTGAGGTGCCACCGTATTAATGCCAAAGGATAAAACTTAATGTATTGGTGATTTTGGTCTTGCTTTAAGTTTGCAGGACCACAACCTGGTCTTTAAATGTATATACAGTCGTGGTCAAAAGTTTACATACACTTGTAAAGAACATAATGTCATGGCTGTCTTGAGTTTCCAATCATTTCTACTAGCGACTGACCAAGTACCAAGGTACGAATAACTTTATGTTTCTACCTAGCTACCGTACTTGTCTATTAATCTATAAAATTACAGGGCATCGTACTTGGCTGTTTCTAGCTAATTACGTAGCTAACCAACCTATCAATCAATGTATTTAACTGTCTTGGTTTAGAACTATCGTTAGCTAGTTATGTACCAACGTATTTTCCTACTAATCTACAGCAGTTACAGTCGTGGTCAAAAGTTGACATACACTTGTAAAGAACATAATGTCATGGCTGTCTTGAGTTTCCAATCATTTCTACAACTGTTGTTTTTTTGTGATAGAGTGATCGGAGCACATACTTGTTGGTCACAAAAAACATTCATGAAGTTTGGTTCTTTTATGAATTTATTATGGGTCTACTGAAAATGTGAGCAAATCTGCTGGGTCAAAAGTATACATACAGCAATGTTAATATTTGGTTCCATGTCCCTTGGCAAGTTTCACTGCAATAAGGCGCTTTTGGTAGCCATCCACAAGCTTCTGGGTGAATTTTTGACCACTCCTCTTGACAAAATTGGTGCAGTTCAGCTAAATTAGTTGGTTTTCTGACATGGACTTGTTTCTTCAGCATTGTCCACACCTTTAAGTCAGGACTTTGGGAAGGCCATTCTAAAACCTTAATTCGAGCCTGATTAAGCCATTCATTTACCACTTTTGACGTGTGTTTGGGGTCATTGTCCTGTTGGAACACCCAAATGCGCCCAAGACCCAACCTCTGGGCTGATGATTTTAGTTTGTCCTGAAGAATTTGGAGGTAATCCTCCTTTTTCATTGTCCCATTTACTCTCTGTAAAGCACCAGTTCCATTGGCATCAAAACAGGCCCAGAGCATAATACTACCACCACCATGCTTGACGGTAGATATGGTGTTCCTGGGATTAAAGGCATCACCTTTTTCTCCTCCAAACATATTGCTGGGTATTGTGGCCAAACAGCTCAAGTTTTTGTTTCATCTGACATCACATGGACAAAGATAAGACATTCTGGAGGAAAGTTCTGTGGCCAGGGGACTTTAATAAAATCAGGGAAACCTGCGAAACAGGCTTGTAGGGATGATATAGCCTCTGTGTTTTTTCTGACCTAACGTGTATATATATATATATATATATCACATCGAGAGGAGCCAGATGAGGTGGTTCAGGCATCTGGTCAGGATGCCACCCGAACGCCTCCCTAGGGAGGTGTTTAGGGCACGTCCGACCGGTAGGAGGCCGCGGGAAGACCTAGGACACGTTGGGAAGACTATGTCTCCCGGCTGGCCTGAGAACGCCTCGGGGTCCCACAGGAAGAGCTGGACGAAGTGGCTGGGGAAAGGGAAGTCTGGGCTTCCCTGCTTAGGCTGCTGCTCCCGCGACCCGACCTCGGATAAGCGGAAGAAGATGGATGGATGGATGGATATATATATATATATATACATATATATATATATATATATATATATATATATATATGTATGTGTATGTGTATATATATATGTATGTGTATGTGTGTATATATATGTATGTGTATGTGTATGTGTATATATGTTTATATATATAGTACACCCAAGATGTTCCACATCATAATCAAGACCCAGAACACTTTTCAATTTCAATTCTTGACTTGTGATAATTGGCTGTGCTGATGGATGGCGGCCCGCCTGAGAGTGGCCTCACACCCGTCACCTGCAGCGACGCAGGCTCGGCTAGGTGAATTATTAATCTCTAATATCATTATGTAGGCTCTGCTTGTCATAACAATCCCGACTTGTTGGACGAGGGAGGGGTAACTCAATCTTCCGCCGTGCCCCCTTTGCGCAGACAATGCTTCTCAATTATTGATATCGACTAATTGGCTACAGGAATCGTGGGGCAGGGTTACTTTTGTCCCCCCCGCTCCCTGGCAGCTTCTTCAAGAAACAAGCTTATGAGGGGGCCATCCTAACCCGACGTCCCCGTGTCAGCAAATTAGCAGGGACTATGACCTCGCATTGACCCTCCCCACTTCACCACCTCGGCCTCATCCCTTTTTTTTCCCCTTTTCACATAGAATTTAAGATTCTCCTCCACGCCTTTTCACCTCGACACCCGTTAATTGAATAAGAAGTCCATGTAGATATGGATGTAGACATCTTTATTCGCGGCACATCGCAACACTGCCGTAGGTTTGATCCAGCTAATGGACCCAAAAACCTGCAAAGACACGCAAGTTGTGGAAATGACCGTGGGTTAATAGGGTTTAATTAGGGTCAGGGTCGCGGTCCATGAGGCCAACCACGCTCCTGTACACCTTACCCTTCATTAACACATTATCAACTACCCGAAGGACATAGGGATTGAAACTGTCTCGTTGGGAGAATTAAGGCACTTGTCAGACTAGTGGGGGGCACTGAGTAGGGCGCATACCTACGTCATATTAAGACATTTCTTCAGTGACGTGCGGTCACTAGAGGCAGGTGAGGCCCCGCCTCACCTGCCATCATGGAAAGAAAAAAAATGTAAAAAGAAAACAAATTAATTAAATTGTTATATGTATTCAGTGATTATACTATAAAGTTATTTTCCATTTAACTTCACCAGTTTTCGATTATTTTTATTCAAAATCGCTGAATTTTCACATTTGCCGTTCAAATACTGAGAAGAGACGGTGCGGTGAACAGCAGCCAGTTGAGGCACGTCACTCAGTTGTGCCTCAACATGGATTGCGGACTCGGCTAACTGCTGATCTGCTGTGCAGTGAGACCGTATTGCTATATGAATTATATTATACATTTCCATAGTTTAGTTAGCTGAGGTATATAATGTAAAGTGTATTTTGTCATCAACTGTATGTGAGTAACGTATTTCTTGTGCTGAGCAATCATAAAACTGCTGCGAAGACGCACTGTGTGAGGCTCGCAGTAATCCCGCCTCCTGGTGCCGGTTAATGCACCCCCGTGCAGAGTGCCCCCCCCGACGGGAGCGCCATACCAACCAAAGCCCACACCCAAACCCTCCACGTGCAAGACCGAATCCACCCAAAAAAAGTCACTTAACAAGAAGCCAAAAAGTGCAAAAACAACAATGCTCGCGCCGGATGAGCCGTGAACGACTGCAGGGACACAACATTAGGTACACCTGCAGACTGCAGCACGGATTTCATATTTCATTCATTCACAACTCCTCCAACACGAACACCACTGTTCCCACACTTATAAGTAAAGGTAAGACCATAATAAGGTTTTTTAAATTAAATGTGCTTTTTTGTGTGCTACAGTTTGTATGTGTAAAGTTAAAGTTAAGTTAAAGTACCAATGATTGTCACACACACACGAGGTGTGGTGAAATTTGTCCTCTGCATTTGACCCATCCTCTTCTTCACCCCCTGGGAGGTGAGGGGAGCACTGGGCAGCAGCGGCGCCGCGCCCGGGAATCATTTTTGGTGACTTAACCCCCAATTCCAACCCTTGATGCTGAGTGCCAAGCAGGGAAGAATGCTGGTATGAGCTTTTAAACACAACCCGTTAACTGCTGCCAATCAAATGGTGAATAAGATACTCTTTAGGGTTCATATGTTTGTAAATCTGACTGTGATGAAGTCAGTGCCTCACCAGCCATCAACCTCACCGCACGTCACTGCATTTCTTATAACTGGAGATTTGTTCAAAGAGTTAGTTGTTTGCATGCACACACAATTTATGGTTATGAATAACAATCATGATAAAGTTAATCAATTTGTCTATGCTACACATTATATTTAATCAAAAAACTATGACCTAATATTACCAAAATAACTACAATACAGATTCTGGGTTCCGATATCAGAAGTTAATAATTTTGTCTTTGGGTCATAGTGAAGCTGTACACAACATTTCATTGAAATCCATTCTCAAACTTTTGAATCGGTGTAATAGAAATAAATAGTTTCCAGATTCTGGATCCAGATTTTTACCAAAATGGACTCACTTTGCCCTCGAGTCATAATAAAAACAAATAATCGTTGAAATCGGCGTTCAACGTTTTGAGTCCATGTTACAAGGACAATTAGGATACTGATTCTGCATGCAGATCCAGCTTTTATATGCTACACATCAAATTTTGTGAAACATTGTTATGAACTTTTATTGTTTCAAAATGTTTAGGATCAAGACTCTGTAGTGATGGTCAGGTTCAAAACTTGCACGTTTATTTTTTTCTACAGATCGACATTAGTCGATCTGTAGAGTGTTACTGGAAGTTTGAGCGAGGCGCGGAAGTCCAAGAGGGGGCAAGGCAGGCTCGGAGGTCTGTGGGCAGGCGTGAGGTCAAGGGCAGGGGTGAGGCGTCAAAGTCCGTGTCTAGGTGGGAGGTCGAGATCCAAGAGAGGCAGCCAGGGAACCAGAGGGGAACACGGGGAGACGAGACGCACACCTCGTGGCGCGGGGACGTAGAAATGCTGCTGGAAGACAACAAGGGGACACGAGACCAATGAACACGGAGGGGGATAAACACAGAGAGAGAGAGTGTGCATATAGCTTGGAGATATTCGCGCTTACTGTACAGGAACAGGTCGTTACGTTCTGGCCCGGAACGCAGGTTTGCACTGGCTTAAGAAGGCGAGGAAGCTCATCAGCGACAGGTGTGTAGAGTGCTGATTGAGCAGATTGAATGCAGCCGCCTGCTGCAGCCGGAGTGGCGCACGCCATGAATGCGCATTGGGGTGCGCCTGTGCCGTGACAAACAATCATACCAATCAAATATATATAAGCTGAAATAAGTCAATATTTTTCAACATCTGATATGAAATCCTACCCGTTTAGTAAGGGTCAGAATGTTCTCAAAGAAGAAGAAAAATATGTGATATGACGCCAGCACATCCCAGCCAGAGGAGAGACTGGTGGAGAAAAGCCTCCAAACAGCTGTATTTTGACACGTGTTTGTATACACAATGAAATTAATACAGAGTAACAATAATAAGGGGATGTTTCGTTAGTCAGTAAACAACAATAATAAATAATGGTAGATCACATGACTTCACTTGGCAACAGGAACGGCCTTTTAAAGGCACACACTCACGCGCTCTTCTCTCATGAAACATCTCTCAACTGTATACACCAGATATTTGAAAGTTAAAAAAACAACACATTAATTACTTTCCCTAGTAATTAATTACATCTATTAAAATAATACTTATGTTAATTGCATTACTTTTTGGAGAAAATAATGAGTTATTGTAATGACTTTTTTAAAGTAATTTTTCCAACACCAGTCATGAGCAATAGATGCGAAAGTATGTTTGCGATCAAAGTGGCTGATAAGAATTGCTAATTAATTCCTTTACTCTAACATGCAAGTGAAGCAGTGAATTTCGGCACCATGTATGTTATTTGTGTGACCGTGTTTTATTTTACCTATAAAATGTTCGCAGAATTGTTACTCTCATTTAAGTTGAAGCTGGTCAACTTCCATATTAAGCCGTCACAAAATCTGATTTCTGTTGTTTTGTTTATTGCGGACACTCGACAGACAGAAGTTAAACTAGCCGACAGATAAATGTAAAATATCACACGTTAAAGAATAAAGCCGCATGAACTCTTCTACTGTCTCAAGCCTGGCTCTCTGATTGTTCAGTAGTTATTTTTATTTTTTATTTTTAACTGCATCTCGACTGTAAATAAAGGCTGAAATTTATTAAGAAGAAGTGGACCTATCTTAAATTTTATAGTCAATAATTTAATCTCCTAAGTGAGCTTTGAATTGAGATAAATAGTCAAACGCAGGACAAGTCTGTGTATTTTTGGGGGGGGGGGGGGGGGTTAATGCACATGACAATATGGGAACACTGGTTTAAAAAAAAAAAAATGTCTGAAAGCCTACTGGATTAATATTTTTAAACATCTTGCAGATGCACAACATTTTAAATTAACGCCTTGTTCAGAATTGGCTATTTTTGGAATTCCACCAAACTATCAAAAAATTAAGCAGACTTTTAGGGATAGAATCGCCTTTGCATCATTACTAGCTCGTAGAAGGATTTTATTGGAGTGGAAATCACAGTTTTCCCCCAAGGCCTCCCTATGGTTTAAGGACCTCATGTTTTTCTTAGATTTACAGAAAATTAAATATAATCTGAGGGGTACACCAAAACAATTTGCCTTGACCTGGAGCTGCATAATTAGTTACATAGCTAAATAAAGACACTATAGGATAAACGTGACACTCACTGTTGACAATGAACCTTTCCACTTACCTCAACCCTGTCAAGACTTGGACTTTGGCTTGGTTTGTTCTCCTGTGGTGCAAATAAACTGGACTGGTCAAGGCTTGAAGGTGGGTACATGATTTATTTTAAACTATCAAAAAAGGAATAAACAAAAAGCGCGCACAGTGGCGGAGAATAAAACTAGACTTTAAACACAAAACTTGCACATTGGCAGAGACTATGAACAATTAAACAAAACACTAACTGTGGCTTTAACGAACAAAAACTTACTTGGCATGGAACCGGCATGAAAAAAAGAGTAGCAAGGGTCATCAGGGTGTGGCGAGTGTGCAGGAGCATAAATGTGGTGATGTCGTCAGAACGAACAACAGAAAATGAATGAACTTAAATACTATGGACATGATTAGTGAAAGCAGGTGCGTGACTCGAAACGTGAAACAGGTGCGTGACGTGACAGGTGAAAACTAATGGTTGCTATGGTGACAAGAGTGCACAATGAGTCCAAACGTGGAACAGGTGCGTGACGTGACAGGTGAAACTAATGGTTGCTATGGTGACAAAACAAAACAAAAGTGCACAAAAAGTCCAAAATTTAAACCGAACATTACTAAAACAAAACATGATCACACAGACATGACAAACCCTTTTTGTTGTTGTTGTTGTTTTGATTCAGTGACACTTCTCTGTATGTTTGGGATTTTTATTTTTGGTGTTACTTTTTTTTTTCCTTTTAGTCAGTTCGTGTGGTTCTCTATCTGCTTGTGGTGAAGAGGAAGGCAGTACGTTGCTACCCACTGTGACTGAAATGTAGGACGGGGAGTGTTATTATTTTACTTGTATAATTTTTTTGGTAAAAAAAATATAATTTTTTATTTGTTCTTATTTTTTTTGGGGGGGGGGGAACAAAAAAATAACTGTCTGTTTTCTCAGTAGCATGATTTCCCTATCAAATGAATAAATCAATAGTATTAAAAATAAATAAATAAATAAATAAAATGAACACATGCGCTATGCCACGGGTGACCTGAGTTAATCCATGGGTGGCGGGAAATATTTCTGTACATTGAGACGAGTGAATTGTTTAATCGAATGAATTGATTCAGTAAGAAGAATTACGTTTACCATCACTAAGACTCTAGATCATAGGTGTCAAACTCTGACCCGTGGGCCAAGTTTGGCCCGCCGTGTAATTTCACTTGGCCCTTGAGGCGATATCAAATTAACACCAGAGCTGGCCCGCAAATTATATAAAGCGGCGGTGCCGTGGTAACACCGCATTCACAGCTAATTCTCATACTTGCCAACCCTCCAGGGAGACTCCCAAATTTCAGTGCCACACCCGAAAATCGTCACGTCCCCTTTTCGTGCTGGCCCAGTCATATACAATGTGCGGCTTTGGCACACACACACAAGTGAATGCAACGCATACTTGATCTTCAGTGATACAGGTTACACTGAGGGCAGGGGCGCCGAAAAGGGGGGGTAAAGGAGACGGATTCTAGGGGCCCATGATGGAGGGGGGCCCAGAGAGGCCCCTAATGATGATGAAATTATAATACAGAAAAAATAATGACACTGTGTTGGGGGCCCTGTAAAGATTCTTTTTATGGGGCCCAAAATCCCTAGCGGCGCCCCTGACTTTGGTGATATCGGGGTGGGGGTGGGGGGTGGGGGGGTGTATTTTGTAGCGTCCTGGAAGAGTTAGTGCTGCAAAAGGTTCTGGGTATTTATTCTGTTGTGTTTATGTTGTGTTACGGTGCGGATGTTCTTCCAAAATGTGTTTGTCATTCTTGTGTGGTGTGGATTCACAGTGTGGCGTATATTTCTAACAATGTTAAAGTTGCTTATACGGCCACCCTCAGTGTAAACTGTATCGCTGTTGATCAAGTATGCATTGCATTAGCGTATGTGTGTGTACAGAAACCGCTTATTTCTTGTGACTGGGCCGGCACGTTGTTAGAAGGGATGAAAAGCGGACTTGACGACAGCTCATAGAGGACGTTAAAAGCAGTGCCTGTAAGGCACGCCCCCAAAACTGTGGAATACGAGATATAATGACTGATGAACACCTTCGTTCGATAATGAAGGTTGGCTCAGCTCAAAGCCTGAGCCCCGACAATAATGAACTAGCATCCAAGAAAAGATGCCAGATATCTGGCTTGGGCACATCAGATTAGATCAGTGTGTTGCAAACTGAGCAGTTTAAAGTCCAGAATGGTTAGTTTATTCATTCTTTTATTTTCAAATTTATTAGCCTGTGGAAAAAAATGTTGATATTTACCTCAGAAGGCTGCAAATAGAAAAGAGGCATTACATTTTTATTTAACTTATATTTGATATGCTATTGATATATTTTTTATTATTATTATTATTATATAAAACTCGATTTTGCATGTCACTATAAATTTATATAAGCCTTGCTTGTTCAATATTTAATGCAAAACTTGTTTGGGTCCCTATTAAAAAGGTTAATTTGTTCAACCTTGGCCCGCGGCTTTGTTCAGTTTTAAATTTTGGCCCACTCTGTATTTGAGTTTGACACCCCTGCTCTAGATGCTGATTTTTATCAGCCTTTTCCTGAGCAGAATACTATTTTTCATTGAAATCCAATCTATTCTGCATCTAGATCGTGATCGAAAAGTTCATCAATGTATCCCCGGGTCATACTGAAGCTACCTGACAAAGGTCATCAAAATCTGTTTTTAACTGTTACACATGTGTTGCTTACCATCCCATGTGATTATAAGTGACAACATATTTTCTTTCCGCTGTGATTCAACAATATTAAATACTTTTCTTACAGTTTGCCTCCCCTCTCCCTCTCCCTCTCCCTCTCCCTCTCCCTCTATCTACTCAGACGACCCAGCTGACTGAATCCTTGGTTTCTTTGCCAGCTGAAATATTCATTTTCTTTAAACATGCTGTCAAGTGGCGCGAGTGGCGATGCTTGAAAGTAGGCCAGAGAGATGACGCTGGCAGGGGGAGATTGAAAAACACCAGCGACAGGGGAGGGAAAACAAACTTCATCCCAGATGGTCCCTTGGACAGACACTCAGATATGAGCCTGTTTGTTGAAGCGTTTAAAAGACAGAGACATGTATCCGCCGATGTATCTGTTGGTCATATTGTATCGACATTACTGTTGTCACTGGTCACGTTCGTTCTGAGTTTTCTGTTGTATTGTTCGACGATCTATCTAAGGCAGTGGTTCTTAACCTGGGTTCGATCGAACCCTAAGGGTTCGGTGAGTTGGCCTCAGGGGTTCGGCGGAGGTCAAGACACACCCGACTCATCGTGTAAATACAAACTTCTACCTATCGGCGTATTACGGATACGGCAACAGCTGACTGGTTTGCGGGTGTGTAATTTGTTGTGAGTTTATGCACTGTGTTGGTTTTGTTCTTTGAACAAGGTGATGTTCATGCACAGTTCATTTTGTGCACCAGTAATAAAACATGGTAACACTTTAGTATGGGGAACATATTCACCATTAATTAGTTGTTTATTAACATGCAAATTAGTAACATATTGGTTCTTAACTAGTCATTATTAAGTACTTATTAATGCCTTATTCGGCATGGCCTTATTACAACGGCTGTCCAGAGTCGGGACCCGGGGTGGACCGCTCGCCTGTGCATCGGCTGGGAACATCTCTACGCTGCTGACCCGTCTCCGCTTGGGATGGTGTCCTGCTGGCCCCACTATGGACTGGACTCTTACTATTATGTTGGATCCACTATGGACTGGACTCTCACAATATTATGTCAGACCCACTCGACATCCATTGCTTTCGGTCTCCCCTAGAGGGGGGGGGGGGGGTTACCCACATATGCGGTCCTCTCCAAGGTTTCTCATAGTCATTCACATCGACGTCCCACTGGGGTGAGTTTTTCCTTGCCCGTATGTGGGCTTTGTACCGAGGATGTCGTTGTGGCTTGTGCAGCCCTTTGAGACACTTGTGATTTAGGGCTATATAAATAAAGATTGATTGATTGATTGATTGATAACCCTAACCCTCAAACCCTGACCCTAACCCTAACCAAATAACTCTAAATTAAGTCTTTATTACTTAGAATATGTTCCCCTAGTGTCCAAATAACTCTAAATTAAGTATTTGTTACTTAGAATATGTTCCCCTAGTGTCCAAATAACTCTAAATTAAGTCTTTGTTACTTAGAATATGTTCCCCTAGTGTCCAAATAACTCTAAATTAAGTATTTGTTACTTAGAATATGTTCCCCTAGTGTCCAAATAACTCTAAATTAAGTCTTTGTTACTTAGAATATGTTCCCCTTGTGTCCAAATAACTCTAAATTAAGTCTTTGTTACTTAGAATATGTCCCCCTAGTGTCCAAATAACTCTAAATTAAGTCTTTGTTACTTAGAATATGTCCCCCATACTAAAGTGTTACCAAAAACATATAACTTTGTCTTGAATTTGAAAAAAAATAAAACATTTTATTTTTCACTAAAAAAGGGTTCGGTGAATGCGCATATGAAACTGGTGGGGTTCGGTACCTCCAACAAGGTTAAGAACCACTG
This sequence comes from Nerophis lumbriciformis, assembly GCF_033978685.3. Classification (NCBI taxonomy): domain Eukaryota; kingdom Metazoa; phylum Chordata; class Actinopteri; order Syngnathiformes; family Syngnathidae; genus Nerophis; species Nerophis lumbriciformis. The sequence continues at coordinate 7,704,222 of NC_084556.2, forward strand.
ATCTAAGGGATTTAATAGGAAATTGTACAAAAAAAAGAAATGAAAACTTGAAATTAATAAGAATAATAAGTGGACTATTTTACAGCAACATGAGCAGTTTGCGTTTATTTTTCAATATTGTAGACATTTTACAATTTAACATATATTTCCCATGAGTTTACATTAGGGTTGTACGGTATACCGGTATTAGTATAGCACCGCGATATTACTGAATCATATTCGGTACTATACCGCCTCTAAAAAGTACCGGTCTCCCACCCCCTGCCCCCCGTCGTCGTCACGTCGTGTCATTGCTGGTTTACGAGCAGACGAGCATGTTCGGCAGCGCACAATCACGGAGGACTTACAAGCAGACACAGTGTGTAGACAGAAAAGGGAGAACTGACGCATTTTGGCTTAAAAACTAACGATAAAGGTGAAGTTATAACACTGAAACGCCCTCAGGAAGAGGTGCATTAAAACATGGCTAGCTAGCGGCTAAAGTCCATCCGCATTCTGCAGTGTTGTAGCTACTTCTAAATCATTAATCCTCGCTTCCATGGCGACAAATAAAGTAAGTTTCTTACAAGTATCATCACACTACACACCGTAGCTCACTGGCGTCACAATGTAAACAAACACCATTGGTGGATCTACACCTGACATCCACTGTAATGATACCAAGTACAGGAGCGTATCTAGTCGATACTACTATGATTACATCGATATTTTTTGGCATCACATCTTTCGTTTTTTTTTAATGTATATTATGTTTATAAAGTCAGGAAATATGTCCCTGGACACATGAGGACTTTGAATGTGACCAATGTATGTGTCATGTCTGTGTAATCATGTTTTGTTTTGTTTAGTTATTGGACTCTTTAGTTTCTGGCTTTTCACTCCCTTGTCTTGTTTCCATGGTTACCCATTAGTTTCACCTGTTCCATGTTTGGACTCATTGTGCACTCTTGTTTGTCACCATAGCAACCCATTAATTTTCACCTGCCCTCACAACTCACGCACCTGTCTTTAATCATGTCACTATTATTTAAACCCATTGTTGCCAGGAAGTCTCCCTGGCGACATCATACCCCTGACTCTCTGCTTCACACTTTGTTTACCTCTGCGCACTTCATGCCATGTCCAAGTAAGTTGTTTCTATTCATGCCACAGTTAGCGACTTTTGTTCATGTCATTAGTTTTTTTGCCCACGTGCAAGTATTTGTTTTCATAGCCAAGTTGTTTTACCTCCGCTGTGAGCGCCTTTTGTTTATACCTTTTTGTATTTTTTTGAGTTAGAATTAAAATGTATTCACCTTCACGCCATGACCAGTCCAGCTTTACTTGCATCTCGGGAAAACAAACACACCATAGTCCACGTCTTGACAGTATGATCCTGTAACTACTTGGTATCGGATTGATACCCACATTTATGGTATTATCCAAAACTAATGTAAAGTATCCAAACAACAGAAGAATACGTGATTATAATATTTTAACAGAAGAGTAGATAGTGTGTGAATGTGAGTGTGAATGTTGTCTGTCTATCTGTGTTGGCCTTGCGATGAGATGGTGACTTGTCCAGGGTGTACCCCGCCTTCCGCCCGGATGCAGCTGAGATAGGCTCCAGCACCCCCCGTGACCCCGAAAGGGACAAGCGGTAGAAAATGGATAGATCAATCAATCAATCAATCAATCAATCTTTATTTATATAGCCCTAAATCACAAGTGTCTCAAAGGGCTGCACAAGCCACAACGACATCCTCGGTACAAAGCCCACATACGGGCAAGGAAAAACTCACCCCAGTGGGACGTCGATGTGAATGACTATGAGAAACCTTGGAGAGGACCGCATATGTGGGTAACCCCCCCCCTCTAGGGGAGACCGAAAGCAATGGATGTCGAGTGGGTCTGACATAATATTGTGAGAGTCCAGTCCATAGTGGATCCAACATAATAGTAAGAGTCCAGTCCATAGTGGGGCCAGCAGGACACCATCCCGAGCGGAGACGGGTCAGCAGCGCAGAGATGTTCCCAGCCGATGCACAGGCGAGCGGTCCACCCCGGGTCCCGACTCTGGACAGCCAGCACTTCATCCATGGCCACCGGACCTGTGCCCCCCCCCCCCTCAAGGAAAAGGGGAGCAGAGGAGAAAAGAAAAGAAACGGCAGATCAACTGGTCTAACAGGGGGGCTATTTAAAGGTGACGTATATACAGGTGACGAAGTATACAAATGAGTTTTAAGATAGAACATGTTAAAAGAGAAAGTAAGCAGATATTAACAGTAAATGAACAAGTAGATTAATAATTCATTTTCTACCGCTTGTCCTTTATAATTTTGACAAAACAATAGAATGGACAATGACACAATATGTTACTGCATATGTCAGCAGCTAAATTAGGAGTCTTTGTTTTTTTTACTTACTACCGAAAGACAAGTTGTCTTGTATGTTCACTATTTTATTCAAAGACAAACTTGCAAAAAGAAACATATGTTTAATGTACCGTGAGAATTTTTGTTAAAACAAAGCCAATAATGCAATTTTTTGTGGTGCCCTTTATTTAGAAAAGTATCAAAAAGTACCGAAAAGTATCGAAATACATTTTGGTACCGGTGCCAAAATATTGGTATCTGGACAACACTATTATATATAAATATTATATACATGTGTATATATATATATATATATATATATATATATATATATATATATATATATATATATATATATATATATATATATATATATATATATATATATATATCATATACACATATATATATATATATATATCTATATATACCGGTATATAAAAATGATGAAATAGTCTTGTGATTTTTTTCCCACACATACATATATATATATATATATATATATATATATATATATATATATATATATATATATATATGTATATGATATATATTTATATATGTGTGTGTGTGTGTGCGTGTGTGTGTGTGCCTAACCATAACATGCGGGAGTGCCACCACTCTCGTGTCCAACGTCCCCCCCATTAAGACCCGTCCCAGGTCTCTTAGCGCACATGGAGACAGACACCCACATATGGGCCCAAGCACTAAGTGGCTCGCCATCTTGCACTCCTGCATCGCCTGGCCTTGCACATTTGTCATAATACACACTCTCCACATAGACATTATTGCGGCGCGGTAGAAAAAAAACACAAAGGGGGCGGGGTCCGAGCGGGTGATGATGCTAATGCACACACCTCTCAAACCCCTCCCTGCCGGCCTCTGTGGAATAGCCATGTCACAATCAAGAGGCTCCCGGGCCTTAATCTGCTTTTTAGGGCCCTGCCGCAAACACTCATCTACATAATCGGGACGACAAGTGTGGAGAGGGTGAAAGAGCAATGGAGTGAGGTGAAGAGGGGATGCGAGATGGGTGATGTAGATGGAGGAGGATGTCTAAAAGCGTGAGAGGGAGGGGCAAACGTAGGTACGTTCAGGTGTGTTGTTCTTAGATTACACCTGTGGGAACATAATGGACAATACCGGTCATATATATATATATGTCTTTTGGCAAAAAACAAATCAATCAATCAATCAATCAATGTTTATTTATATAGCCCTAAATCACAAGTGTTTCAAAGGGCTGCACAAGCCACAACGACATCCTCGGTATAGCCCACATAAGGGCAAGGAAAAACTCACCCCAGTGGGACGTCGATGTGAATGACTATGAGAAACCTTGGAGAGGACCGCATATGTGGGTAACCCCCGCCCTCTAGGGAGACCGAATGCAATGGATGTCGAGTGGGTCTAACATAATATTGTGAGAGTCCAGTCCATAGTGGATCCAGCATAACAGTAAGAGTCCAGTCCACAGTGGGGTCAGCAGGAAACCATCCCGAGCGGAGACGGGTCAGCAGCGCAGAGATGTTCCCAACCGATATACAGGCGAGCGGTCCACCCCGGGTCCCGACCCCGCACAGCCAGCACCCCATCCATGGCCACCGGATCTGTGTGTCTCCCCTTCCACAAGAGATAGGGGGGAGCAGAGGAGAAAAGAAAAGAAACGGCAGATCAACTGGTCTAAAAAAAGGGGGGCTATTCAAAGGCTAGAGTATACAAATGAGTTTTGAGATGGGACTTAAATGTTTCTACTGAGGTAGCATCTCTAACTGTTACCGGGAGGGCATTCCACAATAACACAATAACATTGGGCGTGTGTGTGTGTGTGTGTGTGTGTGTGTGTGTGTGTGTGTGTGTGTGTGTGTGTGTGTGTGTGTGTGTTTGTATTTCTACCCTTCTTGAGACACCAACAAGGAAAAGTACCTTCCATATGAGGACCGGTGATTAAGTTAGGACATTCATCATGGTCCCCAATACGGAAAAACCATTGCATCTAATAGAGAATGTCTCATTTCTCATTTCTACAAACTCCGTTTCCATATGAGTTGGGAAATTGTGTTAGATGTAAATATAAACGGAATACAATGATAATTTTCAACCCATATTCAGTTGCATATGCTACAAAGACAACATATTTGATGTTCAAACTGATAAACATTTTTTTTTTTTTTTTTGCAAACAATCATTAACTTTAGAATTTGATGCCAGCAACACGTGACAAAGAAGTTGGGAAAGGTGGCAATAAATACTGATAAAGTTGAGGAATGCTCATCAAACACTTATTTGGAACATCCCACAGGTGAACAGGCAAATTGGGAACAGGTGGGTGCCATGATTGGGTATAAAAGTAGATTCCATGAAATGCTCAGTCATTCACAAACAAGGATGGGGCGAGGGTCACCACTTTGTCAACAAATGCGTGAGCAAATTGTTGAACAGTTTAAGAAAAACATTTCTCAACCAGCTATTGCAAGGAATTTAGGGATTTCACCATCTTCGGTCCGTAATATCATCAAAGGGTTCAGATAATCTGGAGAAATCACTGCACGTAAACAGCTAACAGGCTGTACTGCATCAACAAGCGACATCAGTGTGTAAAGGATATCACCACATGGGCTCAGGAACACTTCAGAAACCCACTTAAAAAATGTGTCTCCTCTGTTCCCAAACGTTTACTGAGTGTTGTTAAAAGGAAAAGCCATGTAACACAGTGGTGAACATGCCCTTTCCCAACTACTTTGGCACGTCTTGCAGCCATGAAATTCTAAGTTAATTATTATTTGCAAAAAAAAATAAAGTTTATGAGTTTGAACATCAAATATCTTGTCTTTGTAGTGCATTCAATTGAATATGGGTTGAAAAGGATTTGCAAATCATTGTATTCCGTTTATATTTACATCTAAAACAATTTCCCAACTCATATGGAAACGGGGTTTGTAATAGAGAATGTCTCATTTGGTGAAATCTATCAAAATGAGGGTAGTCCCAAAAAGGAGGGATTTTTCAAATTGACTGTGTGTCGGTTTTAAAAGTGCTCCCCCTCTGGTCAACATATGAAATAACAAGTGTGTGTAAACATTTGAAGTGCCCTCCCTCTGGTCAACATATGTAAAAACAAGTGTGTGTAAGAAATTGAACCACTCCCCCTCTTGACAACATATGAAATAACAAGTGTGTGTAAAAATTTGAAGTCCCCTCGCCCTGCCCCTCTGGCCAACATATGTAATAACAAGTGTGTGTAAGAAATTGAAACGCTCCCCCTCTGGTCAACATATGAAATAACAACTGTGTGTAAAAATTTGAAGTTCTTCCCCTCTGGCCAACATATGAAATAACAACTGTGTGTAAAAATTTGAAGTGCTTCCCCTCTGGCCAACATATGAAATAACAAGTGTGTGTAAAAATGTTAAGTGCCTCCCCCTGTAGCCAACATATGTAAGAACAAGTGTGTGTAAGAAATTGGAATGCGCCCATTTGGCCAAAACTAATTTAAAAAAAACAAGTAAATATGTATTTAGAGACGTACTGTAATACCTTGAAGTAAATAATGAATATTACAAAAAAATTCAAAAAAGATAAATTAACTAAAAGCAGTCTTTTTCTTACGATGTGTAAAAAAAAAATGTCTTATAAAATTGGGAACAATTCCTCATATTCTTTCTGTTTCTGTAACATTGCAATATTTCCTCGTAAAATTATTACTTTTTTATGTAAACGTATTACTTGTTCATGCAAAATGCTGACATTTGTCAAATAAAATTCTGACTTGTATCCCAATATTGCCAATTTGTCTGTTGTTCTTGTAAAATAGTGACATTTTTTGAGTAAAATTACGATTATCATTATTATAATATTGCCAACATTTTTAAGTTGTCCTATAAAATTGTGACTTTTCTTGGGTAAAATTACAACTCTTTTCATAAAATTGCCAAAATGTTAAGCTTGTCTTGTAAAATTGCGACTGTTATTGAGTAAAATTCCAAACTTTTATCGTAATACTGCACAAATGTTATTTTTTTCGCATCATCATGCCTCATGTGTAGGTATATTTGAGCTAATTTAAAGGGGAACATTATCACCAGACCTATGTAAGCGTCAATATATACCTTGATGTTGCAGAAAAAAGACCATATTTTTTTTAACCGATTTCCGAACTCTAAATGGGTGAATTTTGGCGAATTAAACGCCTTTCTAATATTCGCTCTCGGAGCGATGACGTCCCAACGTGACGTCACATCAGGAAGCAATCCGCCATTTTCTCAAACACCGAGTTTTTTCGACTGTTTTCTGTACCTTGGAGACATCATGCCTCGTCGGTGTGTTGTCGGAGGGTGTAACAACACGAACAGGGACGGATTCAAGTTGCACCAGTGGCCCAAAGATGCGAAAGTGGCAAGAAATTGGACGTTTGTTCCGCACACTTTACCGACGAAAGCTATGCTACGACAGAGATGGCAAGAATGTGTGGATATCCTGCGACACTCAAAGCAGATGCATTTACAACGTTAAAGTAAAAGAAATCTGCCGCCAGACCCCCATTGAATCTGCCGGAGTGTGTGAGCAATTCAGGGACAAAGGACCTCGGTAGCACGGCAAGCAATGGCGGCAGTTTGTTCCCGCAGACGAGCGAGCTAAACCCCCTGGATGTCTTGGCTCACGCCGTCCCTTAAACTGGACAGATCAGCTTTCAGGAAAAGAGCGCGGATGAGGGTATGTCTACAGAATATATTAATTGATGAAAATTGGGCATGTTGTTGCCAAATGTATTTCATATGCTGTAAACCTAGTTCATAGTTGTTAGTTTCCTTTAATGCCAAACAAACACATACCAATCGTTGGTTAGAAGGCGATCGCCGAATTCGTCCTCGCCTTCTCCCGTGTCGCTGGCTGTCGTGTCGTTTTCGTCGGTTTCGCTTGCATACGGTTCAAACCGATATGGCTCAATAGCTTCAGTTTCTTCTTCAATTTCGTTTTCGCTACCTGCCTCCACACTACAACCATCCGTTTCAATACATGCGTAATCTGTTGAATCGCCTAAGCCGCTGAAATCCGAGCTAATGTCGCTATAGCTTGCTGTTGTATGCACCATGTTTGTTTGTGTTGGCTTGACTATGTGACGTCACAGGAAAATGGACGGGTGTATATAACGATGGTTAAAATCAGGCACTTTGAAACTTTTTTTAGGGATATTGCGTGACGGGTAACATTTTGAAAAAAACTTCGAAAAATATAATAAGCCACTGGGAACTGATTTTTAATGGTTTTAACCATTCTGAAATTGTGATAATGTTCCCCTTTAATATCCTTTACTTTTACCCTCTTTGTATATCATTTAGTTTTGCATGTCTCATGACACATTATCTGTATGTAATATTGGCTGCATTTCAGATAGTTGTGTGCCATGTTGTTCCAGACCACAGCAAACGTTACCCAGCTTGCCAAAGACTGTAATAAATCCATTAGAAGAAGACTGCCGTTTCCTTTAACTTGGACACACACATCTATACCTTTGGCCATTAAAAGACAGTCATTTCCAGGAGTTATCTCACCTTCTGAGCAGCCTCTGATCTACTAATGTTTTCCAATGTTGTAAAAATGTGTACCGTATTTTCCGCACCATTAGCCGCACCTAAAAACCACAAATTTACTCAAAAGCTGACAGTGCGGCTTTTAACCCGGTGCGCTTTATATATGGATTAATATTACGATTCATTTTCATAAAGTTTCGATCTCGCAACTTCGGTAAACAGCCGCCATCTTTTTTCCCGGTAGAACAGGAAGCGCTTCTTCTTCTACGCAAGCAACCGCCAAGGTAAGCACCCGCCCCCATAGAACAGGAAGCGCTTCTTCTTCTACTGTAAGCAACCACCCGCCCCGGAAGAAGAAGAAGCACGCGGTGCATGCTGGGATATGTGACGTTTCATTTCCATTTGTGTGTTTATGTAAAGACCCCAAAATGGCTCCTATTAAGTGTGTTGTCTGTCTAATTATAAATAATGCAGACGAGGCGTGTTAACTGAGTTCTCAACGTTTACTCACAGCGTGCTCATAACCACATTCTAACTGCCAGCATACAACAACGCTTCTCAGGGCTACCGCGCATGCTCGTCACTATCGTTGCATGCTGGGTAGTGTAGTTGTTATATTTGCTAGCTCATAACATCACATTAAGAGACACGCTTACGCGCTTAATTCAATACTCGCCGTCATTCCGGGTGGATTGACAAAAGACCTCCAGCCGCTAGATATTGGTGTCAACAGGGCATTCGAAGCTAGACTACTAACTGCGTGGGAACAGTGGATGACCGAAGGCGAACACACCTTCACTAAGACAGGGAGGCAGCGCCGGATGACATTCGCCCAACTTTTCAATTCGGACACCGAAGGAGAAAAATTCGAGGGATTTATGAATGAAGAATAACTTCAGAAAGTGAGCGTTATGTTTATTTTGTGTGTTGTGACATTAACGTTCGAGCAACATTATGTTGCTATTGCTCTGCACTATTTTGAATTTTACTATGTTTGTGATTGCACATTTGCGTACATTTTGGGACAGAGTTGTTAGAACGCTGGTTTTTAATATATTATTAAAGTTTGACTGACCTATCTGACTGTTTTTTTGACATTCCCTTTAGCGCAGCGTAGGCGCGGCTTATAGTCCGGGGCGGCTTATTGGTGGACAAAGTTATGAAATATGCCATTCATTGAAGGTGCGGCTAATAATCCGGTGCGCCTTATAGTGCGGAAAATACGGTAGAATAAATTTCAACATTTCTGTCAACAAGCCTGCGACACATAGTCATTTTGATAGTAGGCTATTATAGCTGATATAGACACTTACATCATGTGTTGCCTTCATTATAAGACTTATATACGGCTTTTCATTTTTTGCGGCTCCGGACAGATTTGTTTTTTGTATTTTTGGTCCAATAAGGCTCTGGTCTAGCAGCTTGATCTAAGAAGTGGTTCGCTTCTTTTTACAACTGCGTGACAGTAAAGAATGTAACAATGTACAGTTAGTAAGACTTGGGGTTCACTTATACTTACACACATGCATGTGATTGGTGTATTTCTGCAGGTGCAATGTGTCACAGCTTTGGTTTCCTGCGTCGTGTCACACATGCAGATATATCCGTCAAGTCCACCCTGTCCTCATTTCTCCTTACTCTCCTGCCTCATTTCCTCTCTTCTCCTCTGCCTCTCTTTTGCATATGAAGCGACGAGGTGAGTCCGGCAAGCACGGGATCAAGACCCCCCCCCCCCCCGAAACCCCCTCCAGTCGAGGCCCTGCATGCAGAGTGGAGAAGGAACAGGCCCCCTTCCACCGACGCCTAATTGATGGCCCTTTAAAATTCCCACAGAGGACCAATCATGGGTTTCATCTCGGGGGCAGCGCCAGGTTCTGAGGGGCCAGCCGGGGGCTTCTGGAATAGAAGACGTGACAAATGACATGAAGGTGAGGAGCAGGATAAAGAGCTCCTGCACATGGTGATATTTTTTTGGGGGGGGAAAAAACCCTTCATTATATGACTTATTAATCGAGATATTAAAACACTTTTATTAATTATGAGCTGAATCTTGCACTCTAAATTAGAGATGTCCGATAATGGCTTTTTGCCGATATCCGATATTCCGATATTGTCCAACTCTTTAATTACCGATACCGATATCAACCGATACCGATATCAACTGATATATCAAATCAAATCAAATCAAATCAACTTTATTTATAGAGCACATTTAAAATTTACCACAGGGGTAGCCAAAGTGCTGTACAATGAGCAGGTTAAAAGATAAAACGAGTACCGAGCAAACACAACACAACACAAACAGAACACGATAAAAAATAAATAATTAAAATAGAATTAATAAAAACATAAAAACATAAAAACAGGATCACAGCAGGTGTATTATGGGGCGCCATTGCAGGATGGATATCACTCAGTGTTAAAAGCCATGGAATAAAAGTATGTTTTTAAGAGAGATTTAAAAACAGGAAGAGAGGAGGCTTGTCCAACACTCAGGGGTAGGTCGTTCCAGAGCTTGGGAGCAGCAACGGCGAAAGCTCTGTCACCTCTAAGCTTCAGCCTTGTGTCAGGGACCGTCAACAGCAGCTGATCGGCTGATCTTATTATATACAGTCGTGGAATTAACACATTATTATGCCTAATTTGGACAACCAGGTATGGTGAAGATAAGGTCCTTTTAAAAACAAATAAAATAAATAGAATAAGATAAATAAATTAAAAACATTTTCTTGAATAAAAAAGAAAGTAAAACAATATAAAAACAGTTACATTGAAACTAGTAATTAATGAAAATTAGTAAAAAAAAAAAAAAACTGTTAAAGGTTAGTACTATTAGTGGACCAGCATCGATATTCCGATATTGTCCAACTCTTTAATTACCGATACCGATATCAACCGATACCGATATCAACCGATATATACAGACGTGGAATTAACACATTATTATGCCTAATTTGGACAACCAGGTATGGTGAAGATAAGGTACTTTAAATAAAATAAAATAAAATAAAATAAGGTAAATAAATTAAAAACATTTTCTTGAATAAAAAAGAAAGTAAAACAATACAAAAACAGTTACATTGAAACTAGTAATTAATGAAAATTAGTAAAAATAACTGTTAAAGGTTAGTACTATTAGTGGATCAGCAGCACTTACGGACTGTATCCCTTGCAGACTGTATTGATATATATTGATATATAATGTAGGAACCAGAATATTAATAACAGAAAGAAACAACCCTTTTGTGTGAATGAGTGTAAATGGGGGATGGAGGTTTTTTTGGGTTGGTGCACTAATTGTAAGTGTATCTTGTGTTTTTTATGTTGATTTAATTTAAAAAAAAAAAAAAAAAAAAAAAAAAAGATACTGATCATAAAAAAAAACATACCGATAATTTCCCATATTACATTTTAACGCATTTATCGGCCGATAATATCGGCCTGCCGACATCTCTACTCTAAATATGTGACAATTTGTCATATTAGCAACAAGGGCAGACAGCTCTGCCCTCTGGTCCACATATTACATGCTTAAAAAAGTTGATTCAAGGTCTACATGTCAGTGACCAAAATTATATTCTCCTTACAAAGCAATTAAGGGGGTTAAAAACTGGTATTAAAAATAGGAGCTTAATTATGACTTATTTATGCTTTAAAACAGGAATATGTAATAATCAAATCAAATCAAATCAAATCAACTTTATTTATAGAGCACATTTAAAATTTACCACAGGGGTAGCCAAAGTGCTGTACAATGAACAGGTTAAAAGATAAAACGAGTACCGAGCAAACACAACACAACACAAACAGAACACGATAAAAAAATAAATAATTAAAATAGAATTAATAAAAACATAAAAACATAAAAACAGGATCACAGCAGGTGTATTATGGGGCGCCATTGCAGGATGGATATCACTCAGTGTTAAAAGCCATGGAATAAAAGTATGTTTTTAAGAGAGATTTAAAAACAGGAAGAGAGGAGGCTTGTCCAACACTCAGGGGTAGGTCGTTCCAGAGCTTGGGAGCAGCAACGGCGAAAGCTCTGTCACCTCTAAGCTTCAGCCTTGTGTCAGGGACCGTCAACAGCAGCTGATCGGCTGATCTTATTATATACAGTCGTGGAATTAACACATTATTATGCCTAATTTGGACAACCAGGTATGGTGAAGATAAGGTCCTTTTAAAAACAAATAAAATAAATAAAATAAGATAAATAAATTAAAAACATTTTCTTGAATAAAAAAGAAAGTAAAACAATATAAAAACAGTTACATTGAAACTAGTAATTAATGAAAATTAGTAAAAAAAAAAAACTGTTAAAGGTTAGTACTATTAGTGGACCAGCATCGATATTCCGATATTGTCCAACTCTTTAATTACCGATACCGATATCAACCGATACCGATATCAACCGATATATACAGACGTGGAATTAACACATTATTATGCCTAATTTGGACAACCAGGTATGGTGAAGATAAGGTCCTTTTAAAAACAAATAAAATAAATAAAATAAGATAAATAAATTAAAAACATTTTCTTGAATAAAAAAGAAAGTAAAACAATATAAAAACAGTTACATTGAAACTAGTAATTAATGAAAATTAGTAAAAAAAAATAACTGTTAAAGGTTAGTACTATTAGTGGACCAGCATCGATATTCCGATATTGTCCAACTCTTTAATTACCGATACCGATATCAACCGATATATACAGACGTGGAATTAACACATTATTATGCCTAATTTGGACAACCAGGTATGGTGAAGATAAGGTACTTTAAATAAAATAAAATAAAATAAAATAAGGTAAATAAATTAAAAACATTTTCTTGAATAAAAAAGAAAGTAAAACAATATAAAAACAGTTACATTGAAACTAGTAATTAATGAAAATTAGTAAAAAATAACTGTTAAAGGTTAGTACTATTAGTGGATCAGCAGCACTTACGGACTGTATCCCTTGCAGACTGTATTGATATATATTGATATATAATGTAGGAGCCAGAATATTAATAACAGAAAGAAACAACCCTTTTGTGTGAATGAGTGTAAATGGGGGATGGAGGTTTTTTTGGGTTGGTGCACTAATTGTAAGTGTATCTTGTGTTTTTTATGTTGATTTAATTTAAAAAAAAAAGAAAAAAAAAAGATACTGATCATAAAAAAACGATACCGATAATTTCCCATATTACATTTTAACGCATTTATCGGCCGATAATATCGGCCTGCCGACATCTCTACTCTAAATATGTGACAATTTGTCATATTAGCAACAAGGGCGGACCTGGCTGGTCCACATATTACATGCTTAAAAAAGTTGATTCAAGGTCTACATGTCAGTGACCAAAATGATATTCTCCTTACAAAGCAATTAAGGGGTTTAAAAACTGGTATTAAAAGTAGGAGCATAATTATTACTTATTTATGCTTTAAAACAGGAATATGTAATAATAGCAATGATGGTAATATACTGACAATATTCCTGCTGCTACAAGTACGACAACTAATATCACACTCACGTTTAATTTGAATAATTCAACTTTGAATGCACTTTTCATTTCGTAGAAATCTCAGCACACGCACAGAAGAAAAAGTGGGTGGGGGGAATATTCACTAAAATAAGATACTTGTATTTTTACTAATGGAAATGACTCATTATTCCACAATATTGGCCGACAATTGTTATTAATTACAACATATGTTAAATTAATACATTTCCTGTGTTTATTTAATTTTTGCTCACGTCTAAGGATTAAAACAAATGATTAAGTTAAAGTACCACTGATTGTCACACACACAAGGTGTGGAGAAATTATACTCTGCATTTGACCCATTACCCTTGATCACCCCCTGGGAGGTTAGGGGAGCAGTGAGCAGCAGCGGTGGCCGCGCCCGGGAATCATTTTTGGTGATTTTAACCCCCAATTCCAACCCTTGATGCTGAGTGCCAAGCAGGGAGGTAATGGGTCCCATTTTTATAGTCTTTGGTATGACTCGGCCGGAGTTTGAACCCTTGACCTACCGATCTCAGGGCGGACACTCCAACCACAAGGCCACTAGCAATATTAAGATAGTAACAAAAGACTAACATTAAAGGGAGCTGCACTTTTTTCCCCACAATTTTGCCTATCGTTCACAATCATTATTAAAGACTTGACGGCGAATGTATTTAAAAAAAACATACCGATAGTTTTGATACCGATAATTTACGATATTACATTTTATCAATCAATCAATCAATCAATCTTTATTTATATAGCCCTAAATCACAAGTGTCTCAAAGGGCTGCACAAGCCACAACGACATCCTCGGTACAAAGCCCACATACGGGCAAGGAAAAACTCACCCCAGTGGGACGTCGATGTGAATGACTATGAGAAACCTTGGAGAGGACCGCATATGTGGGTAACCCCCCCCCTCTAGGGGAGACCGAAAGCAATGGATGTCGAGTGGGTCTGACATAATATTGTGAGAGTCCAGTCCATAGTGGATCCAACATAATAGTAAGAGTCCAGTCCATAGTGGGGCCAGCAGGACACCATCCCGAGCGGAGACGGGTCAGCAGCGTAGAGATGTTCCCAGCCGATGCACAGGCGAGCGGTCCACCCCGGGTCCCGACTCTGGACAGCCAGCACTTCATCCATGGCCACCGGACCTGTGCCCCCCCCCCCCTCAAGGAAAAGGGGAGCAGAGGAGAAAAGAAAAGAAACGGCAGATCAACTGGTCTAACAGGGGGGCTATTTAAAGGCTAGAGTATACAAATGAGTTTTAAGATGGGACTTAAATGCTTCTACTGAGGTAGCATCTCTAATTGTTACCGGGAGGGCATTCCATAGTACTGGAGCCCGAATAGAAAACGCTCTATAGCCCGCAGACTTTTTTTGGGCTCTGGGAATCACTAATAAGCCGGAGTTCTTTGAACGCAGATTTCTTGCCGGGACATATGGTACAATGCAATCGACAAGATAGGACGGAGCTAGACCGTGTAGTATTTTATACGTAAGTAGTAAAACCTTAAAGTCACTTCTTAAGTGCACAGGAAGCCAGTGCAGGTGAGCCAGTATAGGCGTAATATGATCAAACTTTCTTTTTATTATCGGCCGATAATACCGGCAGTCCGATATTATCGGACATCCCTACTTAAAATAATCAAAATACATGAATATGAAGTGTTTTTATGAATGTGCCTCTTACTACATTACATGTATACTTATATCATGTATATAAAGCCTTAATTGGATGTTCTTCTAAGGGCTTTATAGGCAGAATAGAGCAGCTTCCATAAAACAAACAATCCGGCAACATGAAAAAGTAATACAGTTTGTTCCCCTCAACTTATAAAGTAAAAAAAAAAAAAGTTAAAGTACCAATGATTGTCACACACACAAGGTGTGGAGAAATTATACTCTGCATTTGACCCATTACCCTTGATCACCCCCTGGGAGGTGAGGGGAGCAGTGAGCAGCAGCATTTTTGGTGATTAAACCCCCAATTCCAAACCTTGATGCTGAGTGCCAAGCAGGGAGGTAATGGGTCCCATTTTTATAGTCTTTGGTATGACTCGGCCGGAGTTTGAACCCTTGACCTACCGATCTCAGGCGGACACTCTAACCACTAGGCCACTGAGTATGTTCTTCTTTGTGCAAAATGAAGATAAAAGTAAGCACAAAAGTACAATAGATGGCCAAAGGCCCACCAGAACCTTTCTTCCGGACTGGCTTGCCAGTAATGAGAGGCTCTGACAAATTTCAAGGAGTACTCTCTCGCTTCACTTTGTCCATTTCCAATGCGTATGGATCAAACATAAGCAATTGGTTTATCCCAACATAACATTTTCAGTGCAGCCCTCGCAGACATGATGCATCTTAACAAGCGCATGCATATTGCATCACCTTGACATATGTTTTTAGGCAATATCCCTTTTATGCATTAATGCGAATCCCAGGGAGCTTTTGGTGCAACATTACTGGCAATGAAGACCCAATGAAAACAGGCAAATACGTTTCCATCAGCTGATGTTTCTGACGTTTCGACGCAACCTCCCCGTGGCAGGGGAAGTCATGGTAAGGGGCGCCCTGGGGCACAAGGAGATCTTCTTAATGGGCGTGAAGTGAAGCTGCTCTAATGAAGATCTTCACTTGTTCTAAAGGAGGAATTCTGTTCTACTTGAACATCTTGTTGCTCTCCTGCTGTAACGAGCATTGGGTCGTTGTTTTTATTTGGAAATACTTCATAGTAGGGATGTACGGTATACCGGTATTAGTATAGTATCGCGCTAATGAATCATATTCGGTACTATACCGCCTCTGAAAAATACCGGTGCCCCAGGCGCCCCAGTCGTTGTCACGTCGTGTCATTGGTCGACGAGCATGTTCGACCAGCGCACAATCACGTAGTACTTACAAGCAGACACAGTGTGTAGACAGAAAAGGGAGAACGGACGCATTTTGGCTTGAAAACTAACGATAAAGGTGAAGCTATAACACTGAAACGGCCTCAGGAAGAGGTACTTTAAGTCCAGTCGCAGTCTGCAGTGTTTTAGCTACTTCTAAATCACTAATCTTTAAAAGACTGTTCTTTTGACAAGAACAAGAAAGTTTGATCATATTACGCCTATACTGGCTCACCTGCACTGGCTTCCTGTGCACTTAAGATGCGAATTTAAGGTTTTACTACTTACGTATAAAATACTACACGGTCTAGCTCCAGCCTATCTTACCGATTGTATTGTACCATATGTCCCGGCAAGAAATCTGCGTTCAAAGAACTCCGGCTTATTAGTGATTCCCAGAGCCCCAAAAAAGTCTGCGGGCTGTAGAGCGTTTTCTATTCGGGCTCCAGTACTATGGAATGCCCTCCCGGTAACAATTAGAGATGCTACCTCAGTAGAAACATTTAAGTCCCATCTCAAAACTCATTTGTATACTCTAGCCTTTGAATAGCCCCCCTTTTTTTTAGACCAGTTGATCTGCCGTTTCTTTTCTTTTCTCCTCTGCTCCCCCCTATCCCTTGTGGAGGGGAAGACACACAGATCCGGTGGCCATGGATGGGGTGCTGGCTGTCCGGGGTCGGGACCCGGGGTGGACCGCTCGCCTGTATATTGGTTGGGAACATCTCTGCGCTGCTGACCCGTCTCCGCTCGGGATGGTTTCCTGCTGACCCCACTGTGGACTGGACTCTTACTGTTATGCTGGATCCACTATGGACTGGACTCTCACAATATTATGTTAGACCCACTCGACATCCATTGCATTCGGTCTCCCTAGAGGGGGGGGGGGGTTACCCACATATGCGGTCCTCTCCAAGGTTTCTCATAGTCATTCACATCGACGTCCCACTGGGGTGAGTTTTTCCTTGCCCTTATGTGGGCTATACCGAGGATGTCGTTGTGGCTTGTGCAGCCCTTTGAGACACTTGTGATTTAGGGCTATATAAATAAACATTGATTGATTGATTGATAATCGTGGTCTCCATGGCGACAAATAAAGTAAGTTTATTACAAATATCATCCCTGCAGGACGAGGAATAGCTAAACATGTTTCACTGCACACCATAGCTCACCGGCGTCACAATGTAAACAAACGCCATGGGTGGATCTACACCTGACATCCACTGTAATGATACCAAGTACAGGAGCGTATCTAGTTGATACTACTATGATAACGTCTATTTTTTTTTGGCATCACAACATCTTCTCTTGTTTTTTTTAAATGTATGTTATTTTTATAAACTCAATGTCATGTCTGTTGATCATGTTTTTGTTTGGCCATGTGCCGTTTGTTTTTTGGACTCTATTTTCCCGGTTGTGCACTCTTGCTTGTTTTGTTACCATGACTACCATTAGTTCCACCTGCTTCACGTTTTCACATTTTGAGTCACGCACCTGTTTTCACTAATCATGTCACCAGTATTTATGCTTGTAGTTGCCAGGCAGTTGGTCTGGCGACATTAACTCTGTTATCCCTGTTACCTTATTGATTACGTGTTTCATGCCATAGTTCCATAGTGTTTGTTTATTCATGTCACAGTTAGCAAGTGCTATTTATTTCATGTTCATAGTTTTTGCCCAAGTGCTAGTTTTGTTTTCTTAGCCAAGTTTGTCCTTCCGCCTTGTGCGCGCCTTTTGTTTCTCTTGTTAGTGTAAAAATAAATATGTCTATACCTTCACGCCAAGTCCAGTCTAGTTGCTTTGCATCCTGGGAAAGCAATCTACGCAGTAATTTGCGCCGCCATAGTCAACGTTTTGACACTCAGGAAATATGTCCCTGGACACATAAGGACTTTGAATATGACCAATGTATGATCCTGTAACGACTTGTTATCGGATCGATACCCAAATGTGTGGTATCATCCAAAAATG
This sequence comes from Nerophis lumbriciformis, assembly GCF_033978685.3. Lineage (NCBI taxonomy): Eukaryota > Metazoa > Chordata > Actinopteri > Syngnathiformes > Syngnathidae > Nerophis > Nerophis lumbriciformis. The sequence continues at coordinate 7,722,472 of NC_084556.2, forward strand.
ATGTAAAGGATCCAAACAACAGAAGAATAAGTGATTATTACATTTTAACAGAAGTGTAGATAGAACATGTTAAAAGAGAAAGTAAGTATATATTAACAGTAAATGAACAAGTATATTAATAATTCATTTTCTACCGCTTGTCCTTAATAATTTTGACAAAATAATAGAATGATAAATGACACAATATGTTACTGCATACGTCAGCAGACTAAATTAGGAGCCTTTGTTTGCTTACTTACTACTAAAAGACAAGTTGTCTTGTATGTTCACTATTTTATTTAAGTACAAACTTGCAATAAGAAACATATGTTTAATTTACCCTAAATTTTTTTTGTTAAAATAAAGCAAATAATGCAATTTTTGTGGTCCCCTTTATTTAGAAAAGTATCAAAACAATATTGGTATCGGAACAACACTATTTCTTAGATACAAAGCATTATTAGGGCCACGCTGATTTTTTTTTTCTGATAAAAGTTGTCTCAAAGGAAATTGAGTAGTCTTTTTTTTTTTTAAATCACACATTTAAAAGACAAATCCGTGTTTTGTTTTTTTTTCCAGAAAAAAACAATTGTACTCTCACAAAAATTATGTTGTCACGACTTTTATTCGGTTTACTCAAAACATATCTCAAATCAATGTTGCTCATGAAAATAGATTCAGATCAACTAAATCTGTGCTTAGCTCCCCAAAACTAGTTAAATACCTTTTGGAAAAAGAACAAAGTTTTAGATAATACATTTTGTATGAAAAACAGTACAACAGAATGCAATACAAACAACTGCAGTAGTTGTATGAAGTGATGTAGTAATAATGTACAGTATTTACCTTGGAGAGCATACTTCTACGGTATCTCCTTCGAGTTGCTTCTTTGTCAAACACACCATCAGCAGCTTCTCCATATTGTCATGGAAAAATGTCCACAGTTTAGATAACTTTGGCTAGCATTGAACTATGCTATGCTCCAACTGCCTTGCGGTTGGTTATGTTTTTGATGATTTCTTCCTTTAATTCAGTAAATATCATCCGTTTCTTCTTCTCAGCGCTGTCCTTCATAATCATTTCCTCCATTCCAATTGTTGGAAAACAAAGTTATGTTGATGTTTTTTATTAAGGCTGGATGGTACAGTGTGACAATTGTGACGCAAACTAAAAATGTGAAGAAAAACAGTTAGCGGAGAGACGGCTTGTATCTCAAAACACTAAGTTGGGGCAATTGTAAACCAATATATAATTGTCGTAATACTACATAAATTATTGGAGGGAAAAAGTCATACATTAAGACGTTGTGATCTCAGGAGGATTATATCATACAATTACGAGAGTACATTTTTTCATTTTTACAAGAAAACATTTGTAATGCTAAAAAATGTTCAGGGTGAAAAAGTAATCATTTTTACAACACACAACTTGCAATTTTACAACAATTATGTTGTAAATTAACAACAATAAAGTTGTATTTCTACAAGAGGATATCCTGTAATCTTACGAGAATTTAAGTCATACATGTACGAGAATAATGTTGTGCATTTTTGAGGGAACAAACCCGATGCAATCGTATGATCATAACAGAAAAAGTCAGGAATTCAAGACATTTGTCATGTTTTTACAGACAAAAAGTTGAAATCTTACAAAGTTTGTCATATTTTTTCCAGAAAAGTTGTAACGTGAGGATGAAATAGTAACCTTACACAAATAAAGTCGTAATTTATGATCATAAAGTTGCATTCTTTCGAGAAGAAAATATGTAGCAATCGTATGTTATAAAGTTGTATTTTCATGACAAAAATGTCACACATTTTACAAGTAAAAAAAAAAAAAAAAAAAATTCGAGAAAAACATGTAATTAAGTTGTGATGTGAAATAAGTTATTACGAGCATAGTCGTTTTGTTGTCATAATCAATGAATCAAAGTTTTTATTATATAGCCTTTAATCACAAGTGTCTCAAAGGGCTGCACAAACCACAACGACATCCTCGGCTCAGATCCCACATCAGGGCAAGGAAAAACTCAACCCAATGGGATACAATGAGAAAACTTGGAGGGGACCGCAGATGTGGGCAACCGATGCAATGGACGTCGAGTGGATCTAGTTAATAGTGTGAGAGTCCAGTCCAGGGGATCATCTTGAGTGATTTGATTTTGATTTTGATTTATTGGTCCCCTTGGGGAAATTCATTGCCACTGCCGTATATCTAAACACTAGACATTACACAACACACAAAAAAAAAAAAAGAAAAAAAAAAAGACATCATACATGACCAACACACATTTACAGGCTTGTCAGACAGGTCGGCCGGGCCTGCTGTTAAGGGCGGCAGGGATAAGGCTTTTCCTGAGGCGGGCCCCCCGGAATTTGATAGTTCTGTACCTGCGCCCTGATGGTAGTGGGATGATGTATTTGTGTAGTGGGTGATTAGTACACTGGACACTGCTGTAGTCAGCAGTGTCCTTGTCATAACGTGGACTATGGATTGTTCGTTTTCCTGAGATGCAAGTAAAGTTGGATCGGACATGGCGTGAAGGTAAATACATGTCTAATTTTACTCAAAAAAAGGAACAAACAAAAGGCGCTTACAAGGCGGAGGGACAAACTCAGCGTATAAACATAAACTAGCACATAGGCAGAACTATGGACATAAAACCAAGAAAACACTTGCTGTGACGTGAACAGGGCAGCATGAACTATGACATTGCATGAAGCAAAGAGTGTCAGGGGTACAGAGCATGAATGTGCAATGTCGCCAGGCTGACTGCCTGGCAACTACAGGCTTAAATAGTATTGACGTGATTAACAACAGGTGCGTGAGTCCAAATGAATCAGGTGCGGGACATGAGGACAGGTGAAAACTAATGGGTTGTCATGGAAACAAAAACAAACAAGAGTGCACAAAGAGTCCAAAAACCAAACCGAACATAACCAAAACAAAACATGATCACACAGTCATGACAGTCCTCAACTGATGCACAGATGAGTGGTCCACCCGGGTCCCGACTTTGAACAGCTGGCGCCTCATCTGTGGTCCCCTAACAACCTCTCCACGCAGGAGAGAGGGGGGCAGAGCAGAAAAGAGACGGCAGATCAACTGGTCTAAAAGGGGGGTGTATTCAAAGGCTAGCCTATACAAATGAGTTTTAAGATGGGACTTAAATGCTTCAATGCATAAACGTTTTTTGAGGAGAATAAAGTCATATTTCAATACAATGTCATTAACGCTTCAAAGAAAATATTTAGGTTGGAAAGTCAGAAAAAAAGTTGTAATCTTTTCAAAAATTGAACTTTCGCCTTTTGAAGCCCTTTCAAACGCAACTGGATACTCTACTTACTGTACACATTTAGTATGGATATTGGAATGACTGTCTTCTGACGACCTTTCACCTTTGAACCCACTGCGTGCCATGCGGCCGTCAGCACTTGTCGCCTTCACTTCCTGTTGATGCGTGTGCGTGTTGCACAAAGGGGCAGGGAGGGGGAGGCCCGTACCCCCCAGCGGGACGCATTAACAAGCCCATCAAGTTAAATGTAGCCCCTGCATTACCTAATGTACCCGGGCCCTTCAGCAGCAGTGTAGGAGACAGCGGCATCCATTATTGATCAGATGGAGCTTCGCCTCTGAGGCTGGAAGCCTGGCAGAGGGCACCGTCTGTGGGGTGGGGGACAAACTTCAGGAGGGACGGGGCCTGGGGTTTAGAGAGGCAGTATTTTGTTGTTAAAAGGACATGAATTATAAGAGCAGTCTGCAAAAATATTCTTATGATGTACAGTATGGTTAAGCATACGGTAGGGTTGTACGGTATACCGGTATTAGTATAGTACCGCGATACTAATTAATCATATTCAGTACTATACCGCCTCTAAAAAGTACGGGTCCCCCACCCAACGTTCCCTCTAAGGTACGCGCCTGTGCAATTGCGCACTGCTCAAGCGTCCTCTGCGCACGACAAATCTATGCCACGCACAAAATCAAATTAAAAAATAAGCGCATAACAATTTTCGACACACGGACACGACAGAGAAAACAGTTTTCGTCATCATTGTTCAAATATTGTAACGTCTGTCGAGACGCTTTGAGGACATGAATTCCATCGATCCCTTTACTGAGCAAAACTCTTTATTGTCGGCCATAAACACATCACCAAAACATTAGTAAAAAACAATATATCCAGCAAAAGTGGTCATTTTCTGCAGTACAAATCAGACCAAAAGCAACTTTGTTATATCAACAGCAGCCGCTTGCTCTTTCTCACTTGTGCCAACACATGCACATATGGCACTTAGCCAGTGATGCGTTTACAGCCACACAAAAAGTCGGACAACTCCAACACCACACATAAAGTGTAATTCCAGGTCGTTACACTATGATTTACCAATCAAATGTGTGCTTATTCTAGTGTCATTTATTGTGAATCTTAATTTATAAATATTAATCATGAAATGCTGTTAGTATATTAAATAAATACTAATGAAAATATATTTTTTACAAACAGGAAGTTGCAGGAATGTACACATGATCCCCTGCTTACATCTCATTGTGCAACATGTGAATGTTTTAATGGGAACTAAATGCAATGTCTGAAAAAGGTATAAATGATTTCCAAAGCAGGACCTCCACCAAGACAAACAATACAAGTACACAGTTCATGAAAAACAATATTTTTTGTTATTGTCAAGTGGGCCTAAACACTTATATTAGAAAATAACCTCATGGAAATGACTGCTGTCATTTGATTATAATAATAAGAGAAGGTTGTCTGTCTATCTGTGTTGGCCCTGCGATGAGGTGGGGACTTGTCCAGGGTGTACCCCGCCTTCCGCCCGAATGCAGCTGAGATAGGCTCCAGCACCCCCCGCGACCCCGAAAGGGACAAGCGGTAGAAAATGGATGGATGGATGGAGATTGAACTTGTTATTTAGTCAGGTTTGGGACAGGTGTGCTGCTGGTGTAGCCACAGTGTGCACGTGTGATGTTGCTCACATGGGCTCCACTGAATGTTTAGGGAGTTTTTGCGTTTGCTCACACACATGAAAAATTAGAGGGAACATTTCCCCCACCCCTCCTCACTCTCGTCGTCGTCACATCGTGTCATTGCTGGGTTTTACGAGCAGAGGAGCATGTTCGGCAGCGCACAATCACGGAGTACTGACAAGCGGACAGAGTGTGTAGACAGAAAAGGGAGAACGGACGCATTTTGGCTTAAAAACTAACGATAAAGGTGAAGTTATAACACTGAAACGCCCTCAGGAAGAGGTGCTTTAAAACATGGCTAGCTTGCTAGCTAGCTAGCTACTTCTAAATCACTAATCCTCGCCTCCATGGCGACAAAGTAAGTTTATTATAAGTATCATCCCTGCAGGACGAGGAATATCTAAACATGCTTCACGACACACCGTAGCTCACCGGCGTCACCGATAATGCCATGGGTGGATCTACACCTAACATCCACTGTAATGATACCAAGTACAGGAGCGTATCTAGTCGATACTATTATTACATCGATATTTTTTAGCATCACAAAATCTTTTTTCATTTTTAAAAAAAAATTTATAATATGTTTATAAACTCAGGAAATATGTCATGAGGACTTGACCAATGTATGATCCTGTAAGTATTTGGTATCGGATTGATACCTAAATTTGTGGTATCATCCAAAACTAATGTAAGGTATCCAAACAACAGAAGAATAAATGATTATTACATTTTAACAGAAGGGTAGAAAAAACATGTTAAAAGAGAAAGTAAGCAGATTTGACCAGTAAATGAACAAGTAGATTAATTAATTTTCTACCATTTGTCCTTAATAATTTTGACAAAATAATAGAATGATAAATGACACAATATGTTACTGCATACGCCAGCAGACTAAATTAGGAGCCTTTGTTTGCTTATTTACTAATAAAAGACAAGTTGTCTTGTATGTTCACTACTTTATTTAAGGACAAACTTGCAATAAGAAGCATATGTTGAATGTACCCTAAAATTTTCAGTTAAAATAAAACCAATTATAAAAATGTTTGTGATCCCCTTTATTTAGAAAAGTATCAAAGTCCCGAAAAGTATCAAAATACATTTTGGTACCGGTACCAAAATATTGGTATGGGACAACACTTGCATACATATGGAACTCAGCACTCGTATGGCGGCCAATGTTTGAAATTAAATTGAAAAACGTATTATTTAATTATACGACAACAGGCCGGCAATTGTAAAAAAAAAAAAAACCCTAATCAGACCAGAATAAAATCCTAATCTCACAATAATTAAGTAACAAGCCAACAAAAATAAAGTCATTGTTTTAAAAGAAAAAATGTGAATAAAATCAGAATGTGAGGGAACAAAATGTCAACATGGTACAAGAAAAAAAGAAATGTTATTCTGAGGAAGGATTTGTAATGTTACATGATATATATTTCTTCAGAATGTTTTCATGATAAAAATGTTGACAAATGTTCGAAAAGGCACATAAAAAAAATACTGTCTATACTTGCACAAAGCAAACTCAAATCTGCTACCCAAGAATGTACAACAATTATTCTCAACAAAAGAGGAGGAATATAATCTTAGAGAAAAATGTAATTTAAAACATTTGTACGCACGTACAACACTTAAAACCTTCAGTATATCAGTATGTGGGATTAAATTATGCAATGGATTAAGCAAAGAAATCAAACAATGTACTAATATGATCCACTTCAAGAAACTCTTCAAACTTAAAGTGGTTACAAAGTACAAAGAAAAAGAACCATGATAAACATTCTGAATTTATTTCATCCATCCATTCATTTTCTAGATAATCTTACTCATCTCACCATATGAAATATAACGTACTTCACCAATTATTATTTATTTATTTATTTTTATTATTATTACTTATGGAGTATGTTGTGAATAAATTATTCACAGGAAGTGAACAAAAGTTTTAGCAACTGCTAAGGAAAAGGGGGAAGGATTAAATAATCTCTGCTTCTTCCTACTCCTTTTCCAACATGTTTAATGAAGAAACTAGAAATTGTGATGCATCATGTTGTATGCATGCATGTTCCAAATAAACACAAACTCAACACTGTCAAAAAGTCAATGCATTCAAAGCTATTTGTTGATCATTGAAATAAGATCTTTGTAAACACGTCATTTTTCTTTACTCGTCTGCGCGTGCTATTGTCAAACTTTTTTTTCTTCTTCGACATCTCATTGCGTTTCTATGAAGCGTGTGCGGGTGGAGGAGGATGAATTATTGATGATATTGCAGTGCGGAATTGTGTGACAGTTCGCTTTAATTTCCCATTTAACTGGAATACGGGGAGACAACACTGTGCTAACTGATCAATACGACACAGTGGGATGACAAGCATACACAATTCAATAAACAGACAGCATATTATGTTCAAACTAAAAAAAAAAAAAAGAGAAAATATTTTTAAAAAAATTATATTGTAAGGTTTTTTTATAACACAATTTATATCATAAATTGAGGCGATACAATGATAGTGAGTTTGCATCCTCTACGGTCACAAGGTTACAGATGTGCAATGTACTGTTAGCATGTCTCAACAAAGGTTCTGGCTTCCTCGTCCTTCCGTATTGATCGCCCGACTGAAGTGGGATGATGATCGCTACGCCTGAAAGAACAATTAATTGTGCATGTGATCGATGTTCATCCAGGAATCAATAGACTCTCTGTCTCTATTTGCTGTGTGTGTTCTCAAATATGTAGGATAGCGTATGTTGCTTTCACTTATTGTTTTTTCCTCTCAGCTGTTGACTGTACAGGTAAAAGCCAGTAAATTAGAATATTTTGAAAAACTTGATTTATTTCAGTAATTGCATTCAAAAGGTGTAACTTGTACATTATATTTATTCATTGCACACAGACTGATGCATTCAAATGTTTATTTCATTTAATTTTGATGATTTGAAGTGGCAACAAATGAAAATCCAAAATTCCGTGTGTCACAAAATTAGAATATTACTTAAGGCTAATACAAAAAAGGGATTTTTAGAAATGTTGGCCAACTGAAAAGTATGAAAATGAAAAATATGAGCATGTACAATACTCAATACTTGGTTGGAGCTCCTTTTGCCTCAATTACTGCGTTAACGCGGCGTGGCATGGAGTCGATGAGTTTCTGGCACTGCTCAGGTGTTATGAGAGCCCAGGTTGCTCTGATAGTGGCCTTCAACTCTTCTGCGTTTTTGGGTCTGGCATTCTGCATCTTCCTTTTCACAATACCCCACAGATTTTCTATGGGGCTAAGGTCAGGGGAGTTGGCGGGCCAATTTAGAACAGAAATACCATGGTCCGTAAACCAGGCACGGGTAGATTTTGCGCTGTGTGCAGGCGCCAAGTCCTGTTGGAACTTGAAATCTCCATCTCCATAGAGCAGGTCAGCAGCAGGAAGCATGAAGTGCTCTAAAACTTGCTGGTAGACGGCTGCGTTGACCCTGGATCTCAGGAAACAGAGTGGACCGACACCAGCAGATGACATGGCACCCCAAACCATCACCCAACCATGCAAATTTTTCATTTCCTTTGGAAATCGAGGTCCCAGAGTCTGGAGGAAGACAGGAGAGGCACAGGATCCACGTTGCCTGAAGTCTAGTGTAAAGTTTCCACCATCAGTGATGGTTTGGGGTGCCATGTCATCTGCTGGTGTCGGTCCACTCTGTTTCCTGAGATCCAGGGTCAACGCAGCCGTCTACCAGCAAGTTTTAGAGCACTTCATGCTTCCTGCTGCTGACCTGCTCTATGGAGATGGAGATTTCAAGTTCCAACAGGACTTGGCGCCTGCACACAGCGCAAAATCTACCCGTGCCTGGTTTACGGACCATGGTATTTCTGTTCTAAATTGGCCCGCCAACTCCCCTGACCTTAGCTCCATAGAAAATCTGTGGGGTATTGTGAAAAGGAAGATGCAGAATGCCAGACCCAAAAACGCAGAAGAGTTGAAGGCCACTATCAGAGCAACCTGGGCTCTCATAACACCTGAGCAGTGCCAGAAACACATCGACTCCATGCCACGCCGCATTAACGCAGTAATTGAGGCAAAAGGAGCTCCAACCAAGTATTGAGTATTGTACATGCTCATATTTTTCATTTTCATACTTTTCAGTTGGCCAACATTTCTAAAAATCCCTTTTTTGTATTAGCCTTAAGTAATATTCTAATTTTGTGACACACGGAATTTTGGATTTTCATTTGTTGCCACTTCAAATCATCAAAATTAAATGAAATAAACATTTGAATGCATCAGTCTGTGTGCAATGAATAAATATAATGTACAAGTTACACCTTTTGAATGCAATTACTGAAATAAATCAAGTTTTTCAAAATATTCTAATTTACTGGCTTTTACCTGTATATGATCTATGAAGGTTTTGGCTGACATACAAGTGACTTCATACAATTATGGGATGGCGTAATGATGTCACTGTCAATTTTGCATGATTGGCAATGAAGCATTTGCATGTGATTGTAATGAACGGATGAGATGGCGACTTGTCAAAGGGTGTAACCCGCCTACCGCCCGAATGCAGCTGAGATAGGCTCCAGCACCCCCCGCGACCATGAAAGGGACAAGCGGTAGAAAATGGATGGATGGATGTAATGGACACCATAGGATAGAGGAAAACAGTGGTACCTCAACTTAAGAGTGTTTTCAGATAAGAGTTGTCTTTCTGCAAACTATTACTCTTTAACCCTTGTGTGGTGTTCGGGTCTGTGGGACCTGTTTTCATTTTTTATTAAAGGGGAACATTATCACAATTTCAGAATGGTTAAAACCATTAAAAATCAGTTCCCAGTGGCTTATCATATTTTTCGAAGTTTTTTTCAAAATTTTACCCATCACGCAATATCCCTAAAAAAATCTTCAAAGTGCCTGATTTTAACCATCGTTATAAACACCCGTCCATTTTCCTGTGACGTCACATAGTGAAGCCAACACAAACAAACATGGCGGATAGAACAGCAAGATATAGCGACATTAGCTCGGATTCAGACTCGGATTTCAGCGGTTTAAGCGATTCAACAGATTACGAATGTATTGAAACGGATGGTTGTAGTGTGGAGGCAGGTAGCGAAAACGAAATTGAAGAAGAAACTGAAGCTATTGAGCCATATCAGTTTGAACCGTATGCAAGCGAAACCGACGAAAACGACACGACAGCCAGCGACACGGGAGAAAGCGAGGACGAATTCGGCGATCGCCTTCTAACCAACGATTGGTATGTGTTTGTTTGGCATTAAAGGAAACTAGCAACTATGAACTAGGTTTACAGCATATGAAATACATTTGGCAACAACATGCACTTTGAGAGTGCAGACAGCCCAATTTTCATCAATTAATATATTCTGTAGACATACCCTCATCCGCGCTCTTTTCCTGAAAACTGATCTGTCCAGTTTTGGAGTTGATGTCAGCAGGCCAGGGAAGCTAGGGTCGATATTCTTCTCTTGATCATCTTCGGTGGCATAAGGGACGGTGTGAGCCAAGACATCCAGGGGGTTTAGCTCGCTCGTCTGCGGGAACAAACTGCCACCATTGCTTGCCGTGCTAGCGAGGTCCTTTGTCCCTGAATTGCTCACACACTCCGGCAGATTCAATGGGGGTCTGGCGGCAGATTTCTTTGACTTTATCGTTGGAAATGCATCTGCTTTGAGTGTCGCAGGATATCCACACATTCTTGCCATCTCTGTCGTAGCATAGCTTTCGTCGGTAAAGTGTGCGGAACAAACGTCCAATTTCTTGCCACTTTCGCATCTTTGGGCCACTGGTGCAACTTGAATCCGTCCCTGTTCGTGTTGTTACACCCTCCGACAACACACCGACGAGGCATGATGTCTCCAAGGTACGGAAAACAGTCGAAAAAACGGAAAATAACAGAGCTGATTTGACTCGGTGTTTGAGAAAATGGCGGATTGCTTCCCGATGTGACGCCACGTTGTGACGTCATCGCTCCGAGAGCGAATATTAGAAAGGCGTTTAATTCGCCAAAATTCACCCATTTAGAGTTCGGAAATCGGTTAAAAAAATATATGGTCTTTTTTCTGCAACATCAAGGTATATATTGACGCTTACATAGGTCTGGTGATAATGTTCCCCTTTAAAAGAAAAATGATACAATTAATTAATTTTTTAAACTGAGACTCACTGGCTTTGGCTCATTTTCTGTGAAGAACATATATCAGAATATATATTTAATGACCACACACCATACACCCCCCTCCTACACATTTCTATTACATATAAGATCTCCGGGTCCATTGGACCCGGGGCTAATAGAAGTGTGGAAATTGATGTTCTGTGTACCACACACACACACACACACACACACACACACACACACACACACACACACACTCACACACAGCAGGCCTAGACAGGAGGAGGACAGAGTGTAGGTACACAGAACATCAGAGGGTCAAATGTGCGAGAAAATGAGAGCAGACAGTGTTGACAAACAATGTTGCAACCTTGTGTGGGAACCGCAGGTGCAGAAACACAAAAGAAGAATCCCTGTGGGATGCAGAAACTGGCAGAGAAATTTCCATGCAACGTTCATATTGTTGTTACTCAGCCAGCGTTTGTGGGTCTGATGGACCCGTTGCATTTTGTGGCTTTTAATGCCTCACAATCAAACACGTTTATGTTAAAATCCTGAATAGATGTTTATTGGGATAAGGTCAACATCTGTTCAGTATTTTAACATAAAAGTGTTTGATTGTGAGGCATTAAAAGCCACAAAATGCAACAGGTCCATCAGACCCACAAACGCTGGCTGAGTATCAACAATATGAACATTACACAAGGGTTAAGTTGCAAGCAAAAATGTGTGTTACGCCATTAGTTGGCGTAGTGAATGTCACAGTGAACTCTGTAGGATTCGACTAAAACCGAGGTGTCAAGGCCCGTGGGCCGGATCAATGGCCCCCGGGATGATATTTGATTAGTATTAGAACCGTTCCGCAGGCCACAGCCGCCTGCTGCGGTTTTGCACGCACCAATACTCCAATCAGTGTTGGCGCTAGGAATTTTCAAAATGGGGTGCCAGGGACCCCTTCAAGTCATAAAAATGGGGTTCCACAGTAAATTTTTGGGGTCCCACTTTTTTGTAACCGTTTTGAAAACAAATGATAAATGTATGCATTATCCTGTTATATCTCACATTCTATATTGTGTTTTGGAAAAAGGTTGTCATAATTCTTCTTAAAATTAATTCATTTAAACAAATTAATACAAAAGAAAACACATTTTTATGCATATGTAAATGTATTCAGTTATAAACATTCATTCACTTTCTTCTTTCCTTCATGGATCTGAACTTTACCGCTGCCGGTACTTTTGTTTTATATTTGTATTGTAATATTTTCAGAATGTGTTTGTTCTATTTTTGGCCAAAGTAAGACAAAGAAAATAATCTGAAGCTGTCTTTATTTTTTTAGTTTTAATGCCATGATTTTAATTTTAATTTGAACGCGGCCCCTGAGCTAAAATGAGTTTGACACCCCTGGACTAAAACATCCGGTCTTACTCGCTTGCATTAGCCTGTATCTAGAGATGGACATAACTTTGTTTTTCCAACTGTGAGTGTGAAGGTGTTTAAGTAATACAAACAATACAAAGACAATACTTAAATGGGAAATAAGAAAAGTTAAAAGTATATCAAACAAACCATTAACGAAGTGATCACTGTAAACTCATGCATTCTTCGACTTTGCTCCCTTGGACTGGACTGCTTTTCTCGTCTTGCACCTTTTCGCCCCTCTTTGATAACCACAGCAGAGGATGGGCGATAATCTTCTCCGCTGTCCTGGTCACCCTCTGCAGGTCACAAGTAAATGTTGGCCTCACTGCCGCAAAAGTATTGTCAATCAGTCAGTTTCGCGTTTGTAAAAACCACGAGCGGGCGTCTCCATGAACGAGCTTCTGCAAAAGTGAGCCTTGATAAAGAATTCTTCACTTTCTTCATAGCAAAATGGCAAACAAGTCCAATGGGTCAATGAGTCCATGTATTAGAAAGTGTTCACAAAGGTTTGATTGAATGATTGAAACTTTTATTAGTAGATTGCACAGTGAAGTACATATTCCGTACAATTGACCACTAAATGGTAACACCCGGATAAGTTTTTCAACTTGTTTAAGTCGGGGTTCACTTGCAGGTGGGGGCAGTACAAAAATAAGGGAAGTGATAAAACGGAAGAGTCTTACATTGTTTCATCGATGAGGCGCAACGCGACCTCGTACGCATGTGCGGAAAATGCACATGTCATAGTTGCTTTGTGTTCAAGTTTTTAAATCAATTTTACTTACCTGAACAATATCCAGTGTTGTGGTATTTCAATTAACTGGAATCCAGCGTGCTGTGGGGTCGTATTGTAGTGAATCACACCTGAGACATCATAAATTAATCACATATTTAACGAACATGTAGAAGTAAACAACTTGTTAGCAAACTTGGACCAAGACATTGAGTAATCGCTCGACATACATGGCAGACAATAACTGATACAATCTGTTTTGCCAGTCCAAATGCCTTCGCTGTTATCTGTAGTCTTCCCTTGTTGGCCACGTAATACAAAAAACACGCTACCTTTTTTATCACGTCCACGGGAGCCCGCATTCTCGTTGTCTCTCCTTCGACAAATGGACAAAGTTTTTCGGTAAGAAGAATCACAACTGACCTGGACACAACACACACTCGTTGACAAACATATCCCACCAGGGCTGCCGTTCTTCCAGGGCTTATCCAAAACCGTCGCTCAACATTGCTGTGTTGTATCCAAAGTAGCTGCAATCGCGCGTTTTCTTCTCTTAAAATATTCATGTGTGATTTCCACAAGCCACTGTACATGTAGGTGAAGGAGAAACACCGGCATGTCTGGATGACTCGCCTCCATCTTTCCAGTCGTTTCCTCTGAGTTACGAAACCGGTTGTTATGAAGGTCTTTCTGACGTCCCTTCCTCTCCGAACTCAGTTTGTAAATGATCAATGAGTCCATACAGAGCTAAGAGCCGGAGATATGCCGAAGAAATACACGGGCGCACTTACTTGTGTAAAAAATGATCCAAGGAGGGGAACCTTAAACGATGGATTAGTGTGGCTGACACAGGGCTTAGGTTAAATACAAACGAATCATTAGCATGGCTACAGCATCGTTTCCCTGACCGACTGATCAGCTGCAGGTGTGACCCGGAGTGGTCGCCGCATTCACCGGACTTGAACGCCCCAGAATTTTATCTGTGGGGATACCTTAAGGACAGGGTGTATGGCAACAACCCCCAGACTATCCCTGATCTGAAGGCAGCAATCACAGCAGCAATAAGAGCGATCCCAAGGGAAGAATGTGGGAGGGTCGTCGAGAACTTTGCCCGCCGGATCCAAATGTGCTTGCAGCAACAGAGAGCTCATTTAGAGCACATTTTTTGAGCGCCAGTTAAACAAAGAGTTTTTGTGGTGCAGACTTGAAACTTTAGAGATGTCTGCTACATAGACTTAACCTAATGTAGCTGAATTTTGGTGTTAATCTAAACACATTTTTGGAAGTTATTCGATTTTTATTGATGAACGTTTTTTTTGTGTCACCCTGTCGTTATTCGTTTAGTGAGTTATCCGGCTTAATGTAGACAGGGCCTCATTCTCTGGCTAACCAGGTGCACATTAGGTGTGTTAAGAAGCGGAGACGCATGTCGCCACCTACAGTACAGAGTTGTAATGACAAGCTACATTTACAGACCGTCCCATTATAATTTTGTGAGCGAGTGCCATAAGAAATAAATGACTGTATGGGAAACCCTCAACTTGATTGCCCCAAAGAGTCACCCTTGAGTTGAACTTTAGCTCTCTGGTGGAGATAGTTTAGTCTACATCCAAAGTTCACTATTTCTCTCACTATTAGTGCGGTTGGAAGTTGTTTAGCCATGCACTCTAGATTGCTTCCCTCTATGCATAAAAAAACACAACACTTCTACGGTCTTCAGCTGCCAGCTCAGGGCCGATTACGCTCGGTGCACACGGAAAGGCGGGGGGGTCACCCTCTTGAGTGCCACGGCTTGTCCATTTTTCCCCAGCTGCAAATGGCCCCCAGCACGAGCTCACACGCACCCACTTACCGTCCCCTCTGAAACGTCGCATGGTCATGTGTATGGTTGGAGGCGGAGGTGACAACATACCTGCTGACGGTATGCGGCCCTGAGAAAAAAACGAATTACCTCACCGCAAAAATGTCATAAATGTTTCAGCCATCCGTGTCGCGCCTTGGACATCTGCCATGATCATGGACTGAGAATGGTCTTTGGATCTGATCCTGGATGCTCATTCTCTGTTTTTACTTTAATGACACCACTTTGCAGGGAAAGACAGTCATACTGTCAGACTTTTATGACGATTTCATACAGAAATCCTGTAAAATTGCCACGTCACAGACAGTAGAACAGACCCAGGATTTAGACACCTGTGCCTTTTTCGGCAGAACAAAACCAAACAGAATATTGCAGTAAGTGTGTTTTTTCTCTGTCTGATTGCGGGATTCTGTGTTGCTTCGCTTGGTTCTGGTTGATAATACACAAACAAATACATTTAAGACCTATTCTTTCCTTAGGGAACTCTCCTGAAGGAATCAATAAAGTACTATCTATCTATCTATCTATCTATCTATCGATTACTCTGATCAAGCAGTTTCCACCTGATCTCATTCATCATTGTTGCACACAAAGACTGTTTTAATGTACCGTATTTTTTTATAATCCATCGGATTATTAAGTGGTCTATTTTTTTTATTTTTTTTTTCATATATAAAACGCACCGGATTATAGGGCGCATTAAAGGAGTCATATTATTTTTTTCTAAATTAAAAACACTTCCTTGTGGTGTACATCAGTGGTCCCCAACCTTTTTGTAGCTGCGGACCGGTCAACGCTTGAAAATGTGTCTCGCGTACCAATCGGTCCGCGGCCCGGTGGTTGGGTACCACTGGTGTACATAACATGTAATGGTGATTCTTTGGTCAAAATGTTGCATAGATTATGTTTTACAGATCATCTTCAAGCCGCTTTCTGGCAGTCGCTTCAGGATGGCGGTCTTATTTACGTGGCTCACCTTCGGTAATGTCTTCTCCCCGTCATCTTTGTTGTAGCGGTGTAGCGTGCAAGGACAGGAGTGGAAGAAGTGTCAAAATATGGAGCTAACTGTTTTAATGACATTCAGACTTTACTCAAATCAATAACGGAGCAGCATCTCCTTATCCGGAAACAACATGTGTCCCGTGAAAAACCGTCCAACCGAAACTCTCTCATAACTAAAGTTCCTTGGGTGAATAATGTAAACTTACTACACCGGTATGTCCTGACTTAAACGCATGGACAATGCTGAAGAAACAAGTCCACGACTGTATATGTATATATATATAGCCCGGCCCCTGGCCAAATTTTTTTAACCATGCGGCCCCCGGGTCAAAAATTCTGTGGATCCATGGGCTATAGAATGCTTACTTTTAGGCAAACTAGTTGAGAAATCAGACTAATATATGACAATAAACATTTTAAGTGGTGATTTTTGCAGGATCTCTGTAATAAAAAGGCTTTAGAATTTGAGCGAAATACAGAAGTGACAGTCTTTCGGTTGGAGTGCAGCTTCTGTACAATACTTTGAACGTCAAAAAAATCGTGACGGTTCAGGTTGGACATTTTTGAAAAGGTACACCATGAAACCAATACAATTGTGCACTGAATCATTTTGTTTTGGCATACCGTTTTTCCTTGAATTAGCGTCGGGGCGGTAATTAATTTAAAACCTCTTCTCACTCCGGCGCTTACCAAAGGCATGCGGTAAATGTAAGCATGCGCTAATTATTTTAAAAGCTCTTCTCACTCCGGCGCTTACCAGAGGCATGCGGTAAATTTAGGCCTGCGCTTATAAATTTGAGTGTGATGTAAGGATACCATCATGAAAAGCACATTTAATAAAAAAAAATGTTATTATGGTCTTACCTTTACTTATAAATGAAGTCCATGCGCAGCTCCTTCTGAACAAAAGCATTGATAACTTGTTTATAGATGTCAGGACTAGGACTGTGGCGTGGTTTGTTTTCCCGAGGTGCAAAAGATTTGGACCAGATATAACTTCCAGGTGGATACATATTTAATTTTACTATAACAAAAGGAACAAACTAAAGGCGCGCACAAGGCGGAAGTACAAACTTGACAAATGAAACAAATACTTGCACGTGGGCAAAAAACTAAGGACATGAACAAAAAGTCGCTAACTGTGGCATGAATAGAAAAAACTTACTTGGACATGGGTATGAATGCGGATGTCGCCAGAAAGACAAACTGAAAACAATGAACTTAAATACTACAGACATGATTAACGAAAACAGGTGCGTGACTCAAAACGTGAAACAGGTGCGTGACGTGACAGGTGAAAACTAATGGGTTGCTATGGTGACAAACAAGAGTGCACAATGAGTCCAAACGTGGAACAGGTGAAACTAATGGGTAACCATGGAAACAAGACAAGGGAGTGAAAAGCCAGAAACTAAAGAGTCCAATAACTAAACAAAACAAAACATGACTAAAACAAAACATGATTACACAGACATGACAATAGAAGTCTTCCTTATCTTCCTTCAGTTTTAAAAGTCTCTCTGTCTCGATGGAGATCTTCCTTTAATTATTACCTCCTGCTTCGATTGAAAGTCCAGTTTAGAAAACGGTTTTATTTTAAATATGTAATCCTCCATGTTAAAATTCCAGGCGAGAGGAAAAAATAAACGATCGCTGCTAACTGTTGCTGCTTGTTGTCACTTCTTCTGCAGCCGAGTAGTCGCAAGAAGGATCACTAGCGCCCTCTACCACCAGGAGGCGGGAGTCATTTAATGACTCATATTTGACACGCGCAGCTACGGTATATTAATAAAACATAGCTGCTTACTGTTCTTTTTAGCATATTCAATAGCTTGGACCTTAAATCCTACTGAATAGCTCTTTATCTTCTTCCCTTTATGCAATTTCAAATTATTGAAATCAGCCTCCTCCATTTTGAAAATGATGACAGGTGAAGTGTCACTCGAGACGTGACGAGTTTGACCCGGCGGAAATTCTAGGCATATGCTAATTATTTTTCGAAACGTGTTTGACCCGGCGGCAGTGACGTGCGGTGAGGTTCATGACTGGTGAGGCACTGACTTCATCACAGTCAGATTTACAAACATATGAACCCTAAAGAGTACCGTATCTTATTCACCATTTGATTGGCAGCAGTTAACGGGTTGTGTTTAAAATCTCATACCAGCATTCTTCCCTGCTTGGCACTCAGCATCAAGGGTTGGAATTGGGGGTTAAATCACCAAAAATTATTCCCGGGCGCGGCGCCGCTGCTGCCCACTGCTCCCCTCACCTCCCAGGGGGTGAGCAAGGGGATGAGTCAAATGCAGAGGACAAATTCCACCACACCTAGTGTGTGTGACAATCATTGGTACTTTAACTTAACTTTAACTTTACACATACAAACTGTAGCACACAAAAAAGCATATTTAATTAAAAAAAAAAACATTATTATGGTCTTACCTTTACTTATAAATGAAGTCCATGCACAGCTCCTTTTGAACAAAAGCATCGATAACTTGTTTATAGAAGTCTTCCTTATCTTCCTTCAGTTTTAAAAGTCTCTCTGTCTCGATGGAGATCTTCCTTTAATTATTACCTCCTGCTTCGATTGAAAGTCCAGTTTAGAAAACGGTTTTATTTTAAATATGTAATCCTCCATGTTAATAGTCCAGGCGAGAGGAAAAAATAAACGATCGCTGCTAACTGTTGCTGCTTGTTGTCACTTCTTCTGCAGCCGAGTAGTCGCAGAAATGCTCCCTGGGATCACTAGCGCCCTCTCCCACCAGGAGGCGGGATTACTGCGAGCCTCGCACAGTGCGTCTTCGCAGCAGTTTTATGATTGCTAAGCACAAGAAATACGTTACACACATACAGTTGTTGACAAAATACATTGTACATTATAAACCTCAGCTAACTAAACTATGGAAATGTATAATATAATTCATATAGCAATCAATCAATCAATCAATGTTTATTTATATAGCCCTAAATCACAAGTGTCTCAAAGGGCTGCACAAGCCACAACGACATCCTCGGTATAGCCCACATAAGGGCAAGGAAAAACTCACCCCAGTGGGACGTCGATGTGAATGACTATGAGAAACCTTGGAGAGGACCGCATATGTGGGTAACCCCCCCCCCCTCTAGGGAGACCGAATGCAATGGATGTCGAGTGGGTCTAACATAATATTGTGAGAGTCCAGTCCATATATAGCAATACGGTCTCACTGCACTGGCCAGCAGTTAGCCGAGTCATTGCGTAATCCATGTTGAGGCACTGAGTGACGTGCCTCAACTGGCTGCTGACTCACCGCAAGTCTCTTCTCAGTATTTGAACGGCAAATGTGAAAATTCA
Organism: Nerophis lumbriciformis; assembly: GCF_033978685.3. Classification (NCBI taxonomy): domain Eukaryota; kingdom Metazoa; phylum Chordata; class Actinopteri; order Syngnathiformes; family Syngnathidae; genus Nerophis; species Nerophis lumbriciformis. The sequence goes on from NC_084556.2 coordinate 7,741,927, forward strand.
GCGATTTTGAATAAAAAATAATCTAAAACTGGTGAAGTTAAATGGAAAATAACTTTATAGTATAATCACTGGATACATATAACAATTTAATTATTTTTTTTTCTTTTTACATTTTTTTTCTTTCCATGCTGGCAGGTGAGGCCCCGCCTCACCTGCCTCCCCTGACTGCACGTCACTGCCCGGCGGTAATTCTAGACATGCGCTAATAAAAATAATATTTTGCGAAACGAGTTTGACCCGGCGGTAATCCTGACCCGGCGGTAATGTTAAGCATGCGCTAATTATTTTGCGAAACGAGTTTGACCCGGCGGTAATTCTAGACAGGCGCATACTACATACCCGGCGGCAATTCAAGGAAATACGGTATTTGGCAGAACAACTTGAGTTTGGGGGCCGTAAAGACTTTACTAAACAAATATGGCTGACGGGGTGGGGGGGCACCGAAACAAAAAAAAAAAAAAACAAGACAGGGTAAGGAGCGAGACAAAGAGGGTAAGCGAGGGAGAAAGACGGAAGAAAGAGAAGGAGGACAAGGCCCACCACACTCAGCTACAGGAAAGCAATTAATAATTTACATCATCTGTCACTGCGCGCTCCACTGGACCACTCAACAAACAGCGCCTGTAATTTAAGGCAAAACCCACACACACACACACACGCACACACACACACACACACACACGTGCAGGCTCGGGGCGCACACACAGGAAATAAAAGCATGCGTGCCGAGAGACGCCACAAGCTTGCATGCGACTCACTGGCGCAGCCTTGAGGCCCGGCCCAGATCACACACTGCACATCGGTCTCTATTAAAGCCAAGCCAGTACCGGCTCGGCCCAAGCCCGGCTCGGCCCATGTGCACTCCAGGAAGCTCTGGCTCCTGGCGGGCAACCCTGCCTTTTGTCTCGACGGCGGCCATGTTAAATTCATGCCGTGTGTGTGTCACTGCGAGCTAGCGCCCAACAGTAAATATTTGATATATTTCCCATCCGTCTGAAGGAACTCCCCCAAGCATACGATTAGAGCCGCCTGTTTGGGAGGTGGTAGCAACCATGATAAATTTACGACGTTTGTTTTGGGGAGTAAAAACCTGGCAAATGCCCACTCGGAGAGTCACAATTGATCTGGCGCTTGTCTGGTTCAGGACAGGGATCCTTTTGAATATTAATCATAAAGAAGGTGACTATTTCTGGAATTCTGTGTGCTTTGGTTCTCTTTGGTGTATGTTTTCCTTTATTTTACTCAAGTACTGTACCATGAGGACTAGAGATGTCTGATATTATCGGCCGATAAATGCTTTAAAATATAATATCGGAAATAATCGGTATCGTTTTTTTAATTATCGGTATCGTTTTTAAAAATATATATATATTTTTTTTATTTGTTATTAAATCAACATAAACAACACAAGATACACTTACAATTAATGCACCAACCCAAAAAACCTCCCTCCCCCATTCACACTCATTTACACAAAAGGGTTGTTTCTTTCTGTTATTAATATTCTGGTTCCTACATTATATATCAATATATATCAATACAGCATACTTGCCAACCTTGAGACCTCCGATTTCGGGAGGTGGGGGGGGGTGGGGGCGTGGTCAGGGGTGGAACAGGGGCGTGGTTGAGGGCGGGGGCGTGGTTAAGAGGGGAGGAGTATATTGACAGCTAGAATTCACCAAGTCAAGTATTTCATACATATATATATATATATATATATATATATATATATATATATATATATATATATATATATCTACATCCTGAAAATATGCAAACAAAACTGTGTTTAGATAATTGATACTTCAAACTTGCATAAATTAATTTTAAGGAATATAACATAACTTGGCTTCTGAGAGTTTCAAAATGTAATGAATAAAATGCTAAAGTTGTTGATAAACAAGCAATTATTTTAATAATTAAATATGGTCATTTTAAATGAATTATCATGATAATTTAAAATTAATTATTTCAAATATGTTTATTTTAATGTATAATTCTATGGCTGGATGTAATAAGGAGTCAGAAAAAATACAAATAAAAATACAATTAATTTTGATGTTTCTAGCAAAATATAGTAAACTTTTTTTTATTAATTTTATTTTTTTTTAAATTAATAAATATATTTATTTTTAGGTAAGATAAACATAATAATACAATTTATCTCTAGTCTGGATGATTTAGTTCTTGTCACCCTGTTGTCCGCCCGTCATAAAGAAAAGGCTGTCCTCACTCAGGTCCGCATGGAGCTGGAGGGGGCGTGGCATCCAGCTCCGGCTGAAAATCGGGAGATTTTCGGGAGAATATTTGTCCCGGGAGGTTTTCGGGAGAGGCGCTGAATTTCGTGAGTCTCCCGTAAAATTCGGGAGGGTTGGCAAGTATGCAATACAGTCTGCAAGGGATACAGTCCGTAAGCACACATGATTGTGCGTGCTGCTGGTCCACTAATAGTACTAACCTTTAACAGTTAATTTTACAAATTTTCATTAATTACTAGTTTCAATGTAACTTTTTATATTGTTTTATTTTCTTTTTTATTCAAGAAAATGTTTTTCATTTATTTATCTTATTTTATTTTATAAATTTTTTTAAAAGTACCTTATCTTCACCATACCTGGTTGTCAAAATTAGGCATAATAATGTGTTAATTCCACGACTGTATATATCGGTTGATATCGGTATCGGTTGATATCGGTATAGGTAATTAAAGAATTGGACAATATCGGAATATCGGATATCGGCAAAAAGCCATTATCAGACATCCCTAATCTACATAGTCATGAAAATAAAGAAAACGCATTGTGCGTCGAAACTTTTGGCATGTAAATTTTACTCATTTTCATTAATTACTAGTTTCTATGTAACTGTTTTTATATTGTTTTACTTTCTTTTTTATTCAAGAAAATGTTTTTAATTTATTTATCTTATTTTTTTTTTTTTAAAGGACCTTATCTTCACCATACCTGGTTGTCCAAATTAGGCATAATAATGTGTTAATTCCACGACTGTATATATCGGTATCGGTTGATATCGGTATCGGTAATTAAGGGTTTGGTCAATATCGGAATATCGGTTATCGGCAAAAAGCCATTATCGGACATCCCTAATGAGGACACATTATACGACCACAGTAGTAGTAGGCAAGACAACAAGCACTACTCATGCGTGCTGGCGAATGGAAATAGATGCTGACACTGCACGCTGATGGCATCATCCACTCTGCATGTCGTCACCATGTGACCTCACAGGCTCTACTTGTGTCCTAAATATGCCATGAACAAGGCAAGCGATTTGTCATTACTCGAGAAAAAAAACTTGAGCAGAAATTTTGACCCAAAAAAAAGAACGCCATGATTTGGTATGCCTGCCTCGACTGTGCCGAATCGCAAAATGAGGTATCAACCGATATCGATATATACAGTCGTGGAATTAACACATTATTATGCCTAATTTTGTTGTGATGCCCAGCTGGATGCATTAAACAATGTAACAAGGTTTTCCAAATCAAATCAACTCAAGTTATGGAAAAAAATGCCAACATGGCACAGCCATATTTATTATTGAAGTCACAAAGTGCATTATTTTTTTTAACATGCGTCAAAACAGCAGTTTGGAATTGCTGAGAGAGCATGAGGAGGTTTAGGTGGGCGGGGTTGGGGGAGGGGGTGTTGGGGTGTTGGGGTGGAGGGGGTAGGGGGTAGCGGCGGTGTATATTGTAGCGTCCCGGAAGAGTTAGTGCTGCAAGGGGTTCTGGGTATTTGTTCTGTTGTGTTTATGTTGTGTTACGGTGCGGATGTTCCCCCGAAATGTGTTTGTCATTCTTGTTTGGTGTGGGTTCACAGTGTGGCACAAATTTGTAACAGTGTTAAAGTTGTTTATAGGGCCACCCTCAGTGTGACCTGTATGGCTGTTGACCAAATATGCCTTGCATTCACTTGTGTGTGTGAAAAGCCGTAGATATTATGTGATTGGGCCGGCACGCAAAGGCAGTGCCTTCAAGGTTTATTGGCGCTCTGTACTTCTCCCTACGTCCGTGTACACAGCGGCATTTTAAAAAGTCATACGTTTTACTTTTTGAAACCGATACCGATAATTTTCGATATCACATTTTAAAGCATTTATCGGCCGATAATATCGGCAGTCCAATATTATCGGACATCTCTGGTAATAACTCACATTTCATTAATAATTTACTCTTGAAGCATAAAAATGCAAATTAAATGCTAACATCTAGTGTGCCAGCATGATGAAAAACACTGGTAGACAGGCACTATGTCAAAAGCCTAATAAGACTAGCTAAAATGCTAACATGCTAACAGTTTACATGCAAACTACTGTGCTATAAAAACGGAATCAAACAATAATGTAGCCCCATTACGATTACATGGATTTTGAAAACTCTAATAGGACTTAAGATGCTAACCTTGTCACCGTTGTTATGCTCACACTTTCAAATGTTCTTGTAATCAGACCATATTTTTCGGTATATTAGATGGAATCCTTACTTATTCCATTACAAGAACTTTCAAATGTTCTTGTAATCAGACCATAATTTTCGGTATATTAGATGGAATCCTTACCTATTCCATCTAATATACTGAAAAATATGGTCTGATTACAATAACATTTGAAAGTGTGAGCATAACAACGGTGACAAGGTTAGCATCTTAATCCTTACCTATTCTATCTAATATACTGAAAAATATGGTCTGATTACAATAACATTTGAAAGAGTATATGAATAAGAGGACATAATTAACCTTTTTGAGCAACTTGTTATGCTCACAACTTGAATAAGGGAAACAGCGTATAGACTATAATAAAATGAAATGAACATGCTATGCTAACATGCTAAAATATTTAGAATTAGTTGTATTAGAATGATTAGAATTGAACAATTTCTCTTGTGGATCAATACATTTTGTCTAAGTCTAACAGTGGTTATGCTACTGTTGCGTTTGGACCAGTTGTTCCTCCCAGGGAATTCAAGTCACAAGTCGCTCCCAAGCTCTTTACGACACTTAAAGCTGAGTAGAAAAACCACCAGAGACAGAATAGGTATTTTGTAATATATTTGCAAAGCTTTGCAAATACATTGAGACCAGTCCAGCATAGAACATTCAATCGCGCCCCTAAGATGGTCTGCCCCCCCCCGAAAAACCCTCTCCCCTCTTAAGTCTCTCTCTCTCCCACCCTCGCAGTCATGTCCCTCCAGCCAAAACACATGCCCATTGCCCTCCGCACCTGGACATGAGGCTAGATAAGAGAAAGGAGTATCTCTCTTTCTTACATTCCTCACTCAAGGTTTAAGCACACAGTGTTTGCAGACAACCAAAAGACCACAATTGGAAGAAAAACACTAGCTGTTTTGTAATATGATTATGAAATAAAAGAAGTAACACTTAAATTCGGATATATGTAAATATCTGCCTCCGACACTACCTACTTTCTTGAGTGAAGAAAACAAATGCTAAGGGTGATAACATGAGCTCAATTAAAAAGGCTAACATTGTGGTTTTGTAAAAAACTTGAAGAATGTTCAATTTAGGTAGACCGTTAAGGGTGTACTATTTTAAAAAGCCTTTTGGGAGTATATAAAACATTATGGATAAAGTGCTAACTTTTGGTATGCTTATACAATACTTAGCATGCTCCTAACCTGTGTAGTTAAAGCATATGGGATAATTATGCAGAAATAAGATACAGTATAATGTACATAAAACCAGCTAAATAATATTTCATGGATGTTGTCCTCAAGTGCTATTTGGATATTCAGGAATTTTCAAATCTATATTTAATTGCTGGCAGGGCAAGGCAAACTAGCCGAGAGCGCGGCAACGTCGAGACAAGGTCAAAGCCAGACGGGGAACATTTCAATTTCACACTTCATCTGTCATAAGATGTGTGTCCTCGTATTATCGCCAACACCTGAGCCAAGAAACTTTGGACTATAAGAAGGGGGAAACACCGCTAAGTAACACATGGAAAACAACCAGTTAAAAGACAATGGTAGGGCTTAAAGTTCATGCGTTAAAAGCCTCATTCGTAAAAACCGCAGTATAATTGGTTTTCAGGCAGCCTACATCAAAACAAACGCACCTTGTTCTCAAGAACTTGACACCCCCAACATGGATATACTCTTTAGCTAACATTCTAACTATGTAAGAAGCCCCTGTAGGGCCCCAAGACTGTGTCCTGCTGCTGTTTGGACCTCCATGCCTCATCAATATTGCAAAGTGGTACTTAGTGGACAAAAGACAGCAACGACCACGGTAGAGAATACCTGGGGAAACGAGGAAGAGGAAAGGGTGGGAAGAAAGTCGCAATGATCGAATTAAGTAATGGTCACAAGTAGTTGTTCGCATTACATTGTTATAAATATGTTTATTTTTTTACTATCATAAACATGCTATTAACAACAAAAAAATATATATTTTTTTTTAAGATACAATGTGTCTATATGTTGTGTTTTTTTTTATTCATAGCTAAAGAACAATTTTGGTTTAGATTAAAAATATTGTTTAAATGTATAGTAAAATAATTTTTTTTAGACAACTTAAGATTTTAAAAAAAACTTGTTGTAAAATAAAAGAAATACATTTGAAAATGTATGTATGCACTGTGTGCATATATATGTCTGTAAACTATATATATATATATATATATATATATATATATATATATATATATATATATATATATATATATGTATATATATATGTATATATATATACATATACATGTATATATATATACGTATATATATACATATATATACATATATATATATATATATATATATATATACATATATATACATATATATATATATATATATATATATATATATATATATATATATATATATATATATATATAGTATACAGACATATATATGCACACAGTGCATACATACATGTTTCTACCAGTGACCGCACGTCACTGGTAGAAACAAAACAACCACTAAGCCGACGCATGGCATAGCATAGACAGGCAAACTCTTCAGGCCAAGACTTAGCTGATGGGGGTAAGACGCATTGGCGAAACAGTTTAACTTCAAGCCATCAACCGGGCATTGTATTACCGATTACACCAACAAGAAACCATCCCTAGCATTTATAGCCTTCCAAAATTACACAAAAATGGGGCTCCCCTCAGAACCAGCATCAACTCTGACATACAATATTGCTAAGTATGTGGCCAACATCTTAACACCTCTGGTTGGCAAAATTCAACATCATGTCCAAAACTCAATTGGCTTTGTCTCAGCTGTTGACCTGCACCTCAGGGAAGAACAGGGCTCCTTTGAGAACATTAATGTACAGTTTCTGGACAGGGAGGACGGATGGTATGAAAGAGGAGTGAGGAAAGCCATCTATGTCATGGTAGAAAAACCATCACTGAACAGGCCTTAGAAACATTCTGTTCATAGAAGGTGACCAGAATGCCATTTGTTTACAACTGAATGGAATGCTACCGTGGGAGATTCCAACTATTTTGGACTGGTAGTAGTCGAATCAGAGCGATCGTTCTGCCACACAATATTTTAATGCCAATTACACTTCGACGACCGTTGTTGGCTTTGACACTAGGGTTGCTAGTTGGCCTCAAAACAGTTGTTTTTCCCACTACAATAGAGAGAAACCATCCTCCTGATTTTTGGAGTATAAATATTTGGGGTTTTGGCACTTGCCACTACACTAGATCTGACCAATCTAAGTCTATGAGCATGGACTGATGACGCCTACTGAGGTACTGGCACCAGCTGCTAGACTAGATCTGACCAATCTAAATCTAAGACTAGATCTGACCAATGTAAGTCTACGAGCATGAACTGATGAAGCCGAACTCCGAAGAGAGGCAAAACATCTTCTAAGCATATCTACCAAACAGTCCAGTTATGATCGATTGAAAGCCCTGAGATTACAATTACCCGGATGAATGAGAACATTCATAGACTTAAACAGTTTGCTAGCAACGTGAATGAAAAATAAGAGCAAAACATGCTGTATTTTGAATCAGTCGGCAACCATTGAACCGGTCACCACATCTGCGGCCCCTTTCAAGGTTTCTCGTTGTTCCCATTGGGTTGAGTTTTTTCTTGTCCTGATGTGGGATCTTTGAGACACTTGTGATTAAGGGCTATATGAATAAACTTGTGATTGATTGATTGATAATGAGGAATGGGAAACAATATATCCTTACAATATACCTTTAACTCCAAACCACCAAAATATGACAGTTTTGCATATTTCTATACAATAATATAATATGTTGAAAACAAAATATTGCACATCATTATTGAGCAAAGACAGTCAGAAGTGTGATAAGACGTGTTATCCCACATCACATGTCCACATTGACTCAGTTAACAAAATCAATAAGTGTGTGTGAGTCTCTCGCGAGAAGTGTGTGGAGGTGAGAAAGTTGTTCCCTCTTTTTCACATCTATTATTAAGGTGTCAGGATACACAGAGGGCTCTGGGGGAGGTGAGAGGTCAGGAGACCAGGGCTCTAAAGGGCTTTCGGGGGGCCCCCCTCATGTCCTTCAATCCAACCACACACACACGCACACACTCAAGCCCAATAGTGTCTTTATTCACTCACACAGGTCACCTTATATACACTGCAGAATACACTAGAAAGGCACAGAGTAAAGCACAGACCTCCAACAAAAGAATAGTCTATCAGGAGTGGGAACAAACTATATACATCGTAGATAACCAATCTCTATTGGTTATTTACGTACTGTATTTATGTCATACTGTATTGACAAAACCATAACAAATCTGGACAGCCATGATATCCTAAATATGATCCTAAATATAAGGTATGACTTAATGTGACCTATGACCTGTCAAAAGATCGTACCACAAATCATGCTTTTGGGTCATTGTCTCATCATATAGAAAACATATACCGTATTTTCCGCACTATAAGGCGCACCGGATTATTAGCCGCACCATCAATGAATGGCATATTTCATAACTTTGTCCACCAATAAGCCGCCCCGGACTATAAGCCGCGCCTACGCTGCGCTAAAGGGAATGTCAAAAAAACAGTCAGATAGGTCAGTCAAACTTTAATAATATATTAAAAACCAGCGTTCTAACAACTCTGTTCACTCCCAAAATGTACGCAAATGTGCAATCACAAACATAGTAAAATTCAAAATAGTGCAGAGCAATAGCAACATAATGTTGCTCGAACGTTAATGTCACAACACACAAAATAAACATAGCGCTCACTTTCTGAAGTTATTCTTCATTCGTAAATCCTTCGTCTTCGGTGTCCGAAGTGAAAAGTTGGGCAAATTTACGATCCACTGGCAGATGTTGGCGTCGTCTGGCGCTGCCTCCTCGTCTTAGTGAAGGTGTGTTCGCCTTCTGTCATCCATTGTTCCCACGCAGTTAGCAGTCTAGCTTCGAATGCCCTGTTGACACCAATATCTAGCGGCTGGAGGTCTTTTGTCAATCCACCCGGAATGACGGCGAGTATTGAATTAAGCGCGTAAGCGTGTCTCTCAATGTGCTGTTATGAGCTAGCAAATATAACAACTACACTACCCAGCATGCAACGATAGTTACGAGCATGCGCGGTAGCCCTGAGAAGCGTTGTTGTATGCTGGGAGTTAGAATGTGGTTATGAGCACGCTGTGAGTAAACGTTGAGAACTCAGTTAACACGCCTCGTCTGCATTATTTATAATTAGACAGACAACACACTTAATAGGAGCCATTTTGGGGTCTTTACATAAACACACAAATGGAAATGAAACGTCACATATCCCAGCATGCACCGCGCGCTTCTTCGTCATCCACTGTTCCCACGCAGTTAGCAGTCTAGCTTCGAATGCCCTGTTGACACCAATATCTAGCGGCTGGAGGTCTTTTGTCAATCCACCCGGAATGATGGCGAGTATTGAATTAAGCGCGTAAGCGTGTCTCTTAATGTGCTGTTATGAGCTAGCAAATATAACAACTACACTACCCAGCATGCAACGATAGTTACGAGCATGCGCGGTAGCCCTGAGAAGCGTTGTTGTATGCTGGCAGTTAGAATGTGGTTATGAGCACGCTGTGAGTAAACGTTGAGAACTCAGTTAACACGCCTCGTCTGCATTATTTATAATTAGACAGACAACACACTTAATAGGAGCCATTTTGGGGTCTTTACATAAACACACAAATGGAAATGAAACGTCACATATCCCAGCATGCACCGCGCGCTTCTTCTACGGGGAAAAAAGATGGCGGCTGTTTACCGTAGTTGCGAGACCTAAACTTTATGAAAATGAATCTTAATATTTATCCATATATAAAGCGCACCGGGTTATAAGGCGCACTGTCAGCTTTTGAGAAAATTTGTGGTTTTTAGGTGCGCCTTATAGTGCGGAAAATACGGTACATACACTATTTATTGCCAAAAGTATTTGGACACTTATCCAAATGATCAGAATCAGGTGCATACAATCAAGCACCAAGACATGGAGACTGTGAAATTTCTGTTTGTGAAAGAATGGGCCGCTCTCAGTTAGCTCAGTGATTTCCAGCGTGGAACTGTCATAGGATAACACCTGTGCAACAAATCCAGTCGTGAAATTTCCTAGCTCCTAAATATTCCAAAGTCAACAGTCGGATTTTTTATAAGAAAATGGAAGAGTTTGGGAACAACAGCAACTCAGCCACCAAGGGGTAGGCCACGTAAACTGACAGAGAGCAGTCAGCGGATGCTGAAGCGCATAGTGCAAAGAGGTAGCCGACTTTCTGCACAATCAGTTGCTACAGAGCTCCGAACGTCATGTGACCTTCCAAGTAGCCCACGTACAGTACGCAGAGAGCTTCATGGAATGGGTTTCCATGGCCAAGCAGCTGCATCTAAGCCATACATCACCAAGTCCAATGCAATGCGTCGGATGCAGTGGTGTAAAGCACGTCGCCACTGGACTCTAGAGCAGTGGAGACGCGTTCTCTGGAGTGATGAATCACGCTTTTCCATCAGGCAATCTGATGGATCAGTCTGGGTTTGGAGCTTGCCAGGAGAACGGTACATTTCGGAGTGCATTGTGCCGAGTTTGAAAATTGGTGGAGGAGGAATTATGGTGTGGGGTTGTTTTTCAGGAGTTGGGCTTGGCCCCTTAGTTACAGTGAAATGAACTTTGAATGCCCCAGGACACCAAAACATTTTGAACAATTCCATGCTCAAAACCTTTGGAGCGAGCAACATGACTGTGCACAAAGCAAGGTCCATAAAGACATGGATGATGGAGTCGGATGTGGATGAACTTGACTGGCCTGCACAGAGTCCTGACCTGAACCAGATAGAACACCTTTGGGGTGAATTAGAACGAAGACTGAGAGCCAGGCCTTCTCGACCAACATCATTGTGTGACCTCACCAATGCGCTTTTGGAACAATGGTCGAAAAAGAAGAGTTGAAGCTGTACTGGCTGCAAAAGGTGGAGCTACATCATATTGAACCCTATGGGTTAGGAATGGGATGGCACTTCAAGTTCATATGTGAGTCAAGACAGGTGGCCAAATACTTTTGGTAATATAGTGTATGTATTTTTGCCTCATTCCTGCGAGAATTCTGCGTGTGACTAAAGCATAAAGGAGTGGGACTATCCAGGACTAGCTGCAGTGTGCTTAAAGGCCTATGTAAGCGTCAATATATACCTTGATGTTGCAGAAAAAAGACCATATATTTTTTTAGCCGATTTCCGAACTCTAAATGGGTGAATTTTGGCGAATTAAACGCCTTTCTATTATTCGCTCTCGGGGCGATGACGTCACAACGTGGCGTCACATCGGGAAGCAATCCGCCATTTTCTCAAACACCGAGTCAAATCAGCTCTGTTAATTTCCGTTTTTTCGACTGTTTTCCGTACCTTGGAGACGTCATGCCTCGTCGGTGTGTTGTCGGAGGGTGTAACAACACGAACAGGGACGGATTCAAGTTGCACCAGTGGCCCAAAGATGCGAAAGTGGCAAGAAATTGGACGTTTGTTCCGCACACTTTACCGACGAAAGCTATGGCAAGAATGTGTGGATATCCTGCGACACTCAAAGCAGATGCATTTCCAACGATAAAGTCAAAGAAATCTGCCGCCAGACCCCCATTGAATCTGCCGGAGTGTGTGAGCAATTCAGGGACAAAGGACCTCGGTAGCACGGCAAGCAATGGCGGCAGTTTGTTCCCGCAGACGAGCGAGCTAAACCCCCTATCGACCCTAGCTTCCCTGGCCTGCTGACATCAACTCCAAAACTGGACAGATCAGCTTTCAGGAAAAGAGCGCGGATGAGGGTATGTCTACAGAATATATTAATTGATGAAAATTGGGCTGTCTGCACTCTCAAAGTGCATGTTGTTGCCAAATGTATTTCATATGCTGTAAACCTAGTTCATAGTTGTTAGTTTCCTTTAATGCCAAACAAACACATACCAATCGTTGGTTAGAAGGCGATCGCCGAATTGGTCCTCGCTTTCTCCCGTGTCGCTGGCTGTCGTGTCGTTTTCGTCGGTTTCGCTTGCATACGGTTCAAACCGATATGGATCAATAGCTTCAGTTTCTTCTTCAATTTCGTTTTCGCTACCTGCCTCCGCACTACAACCATCCGTTTCAATACATTCGTAATCTGTTGAATCGCTTAAGCCGCTGAAATCCGAGTCTGAATCCGAGCTAATGTCGCTATAGCTTGCTGTTCTTTCCGCCATGTTTGTTTGTGTTGGCTTCACTATGTGACGTCACAGGAAAATGGACGGGTGTTTATAACGATGGTTAAAATCAGGCACTTTGAAGCTTTTTTTTAGGGATATTGCATGATGGGTAAAATTTTGAAAAAAACTTCGAAAAATATAATAAGCCACTGGGAACTGATTTTTAATGGTTTTAACCCTTCTGAAATTGTGATAATGTTGCCCTTTAAACAACCACCTGTGAGCAGATAATACTGTGTCATCGCTTTCTCTTTCTGATTTATCGGGTCTTATCAGGTCAGTAGCGCATTCTTCACCCACGCTTCATAGTGAAGGATGAGGCAAAAAAATAAACACAATAATTTCATTCTTAAAAAGTACTGGTCACTATCTTTAATATGAGGTATGACTTCCTGAGGTTTGTTGCGGAAATTATTGTCCACTGGAACAATTGTCAAGTTTGACCTTTCGGTGTTTCATTTGAGGATTACAGGCACCTGGCACAAGAAATAGATCAGCAGAGCAGCTAAAGACCTACAGTATAATGCATACTTGCCAACCCTCCCGAATTTTCCGGGAGACTCCCGAAATTCAGCGCCTCTCCCGAAAACCTCCCGGGACAAATATTCTCCCGAAAATCTCCCGATTTTCAGCCGGAGCTGGAGGGGGCGTGGCCTCCATGCGGACCTGAGTGAGGACAGCCTTTTTTCACTACGGGAGGACAACAGGGTGACAAGAACTAAATCATCCAGACTAGAGATACATTGTATTATTATGTTTATCTTACCTAAAAATAAATAGATATTTATTCATTTAAAAAAAAAAAAAAAACTAAATACATTTTTACTATATTTTGCTAAAAACATCAAAATTAATTGTATTTTAATTTTAATTTGTTCTGACTCCTTATTACATCCAGCCATAGAATTTTACATTAAAATAAACATATTTGAAATAATTAATTTTAAATTATCATAATAATTCATTTAAAATGACCATATTTAATTATTAAAATAATTGCTTGTTTATCAACAACTTTAGCATTTTATTCACTACATTTTGAAGCTCTCAGAAGCCAAGTTATGTTATATTCCTTAATATTCATTTATGCAAGTTTGAAGTAACAATTATCCAAACACAGTTTTGTTTGCATATTTTCAGGATATATATATATATATATATATATATATATATATATATATATATATATATATATATATATATATATATATATATATATATATATATATATGTATGAAATACTTGATGAATTCTAGTTGTCAATATACTCCTCCCCTCTTAACCACACCCCCAACCACGCCCCGCCCCACCCCCGACCACGCCCCCACCTCCCGAAATCGGAGGTCTCAAGGTTGGCAAGTATGGTATAATGTGTTCACCAAATTTGCAGACAATGTGTTAAAAACCCGAGACCAGACCCCGAGAGGGACAAGCGGTTGAAAAAGGATGGATGGATATGCATAAATATTTGATACCTGTTTGCCAACGCATTGTTAGGTAGCATTTCTATATTTGAGTATTAATATGGTCATACGTTAGAGCCGATTCCCTTAAAATGAACGTCAATTCACTCTTCCATCAATGGGCTGATTATAAAGGTTGGCTAAATTAGAGGATTGATTGATTGATTGATTGATTGATCACCACGTCGTCCAGTGAGGCCTTCAGGGTTACCAAGAACATAAATTCAGAGTAAATAAAGTCTGCATGTATGAGTTGAGGGTTTTTGTTTTTTTTGCAGCGTAAGCGGCTAAACTTGCTCAGAGCGGGCGGCCTCTCGTCTCCCTGAACGCCTGACTTACTGACTCTCTTGTTCGGCAGCAGCGGTCCACACCTTGGAGGGGTTGTGAAGACTTAGAACCCACCCGCCTTTCATACCCACCCCTTAACCTCACATCTTTTCGAATCGCCTTGAGTTCTGTACGCAACTTTAGCACACTTCTTAGTTTTTTTTTAGGAGGCCCAAGATATTTTCTCACCCCCCCCCCCCTACCTTCACCACAGTCGGCTACATTAAAGGGGGGGTGGCTGCCTGGTGCGTGTACCGTTAAAGGGGGCAGGGGAGGGCGGGCGGCCCAGCAGCGCCTGCCCGTGTCTGGGCCCGCCTCATGAAATATTGACGGCCGAGTGTCCCTTCCAGGAGCTGGCTCGCTCGGTCTTGCGAGGAGGTTTGGTGGTGCTGGTGGTGGAGGCGTGGGTGGGGTGTAAGCGGGGGTGCTACATTAATATTTTAGACTGCAATCTCCTGCTTGACAAACTCTCCCACGTGATTGGCTAAAAAGCTACTGACAGTGCCTAGCAAGCAGACAGACACACACCCTCCCATTTCATTCTTGTTTTCTGCTTACACCTCGGAATCACTCTTTCTGCTGAATTCATCTCGGTGATGGGAATTGGGCCGGGCTGAAGACACGCCGCGATGGGACGCCAGGTCGTGTGGGCGGCGTCCGCGCGGGGGCGAGCTCGGGGTAATTAATTACGGCCAGTGATTTTTGGCAATCGAGATCCCCCGTGCTTGGCCGGGCCCGGATCCTCCGGGGGCGCAGCCGGCGGGTCCCGACGAATGAAGTGGCATCCATTTTTTATGAAGAGCAGGTTATCCTATTTAGTCAGATTAAAATAGGCAAGGAGGGCGTGGGGGGGGTGGAAGTAAAAGGAAATAGGAAGGCAGACAAAATAAAATCTTCCTCCATCATTCCATTTGGCCCTCTCCTCCTTCCCCCACTTTTACTTTCCTCTAAAGCTTCACTCAAAAACAACCCACTCCTCCCTCCTTTTTCCCATCAGGCCCATCTAGGCTCCCGCCCGCCTCCCTATTAACCTGGTTATGCGTGCAGAGTGCTTCGCTGACCCCTTGCCAGGTGCAGCGTAACCTCCACTTCTTCCTCGCTTCCATTTTGTTTATCTGTTTCCTACACTGCGGTGACTCATCTCCACCAATTTCCGACTTTTTGCCAGCCGCACTCCCCATTCCTTCGTTTCCCGTTATAATCTCCTTGCTGTTCTTTCTGTTGTAAAGCCCGGTTTTAGCGTCATCGTGAGGCATTTTGAAAACCTGTATACGAAAAGACTCCTTGGCCGTCAAATTCATCGAGGAACAGGGCTTCGGGGCCGAGCACCCACGTGGGATTGTTGGCAATTTACAATCTTTAAATGAATTTTTGCAAATTCAATCTTGTTGTCAATTTTGTGGCGAGTTTGGTACGTTTCAATCAATCAATCAATCAATGTTTATTTATATAGCCCTAAATCACAAGTGTCTCAAAGGGCTGCACAAGCCACAACGACATCCTCGGTACAAAGCCCACATAAGGGCAAGGAAAAACTCACCCCAGTGGGACGTCGATGTGAATGACTATGAGAAACCTTGGAGAGGACCGCATATGTGGGTAACCCCCCCCCCCCTCTAGGGAAGACCGAATGCAATGGATGTCGAGTGGGTCTGACATAATATTGTGAGAGTCCAGTCCATAGTGGATCCAACATAATAGTAAGAGTCCAGTCCATAGTGGGGCCAGCAGGACACCATCCCGAGCGGAGACGGGTCAGCAGCGCAGAGATGTTCCCAGCCGATGCACAGGCGAGCGGTCCACCCCGGGTCCCGACTCTGGACAGCCAGCACTTCATCCATGGCCACCGGACCTGTGCCCCCCCCCCCCCCCCCCCCCCTCCACAAGGAAGAGGGGAGCAGAGGGGAAAAGAAAAGAAACGGCAGATCAACTGGTCTAAAAAGGGGGTCTATTTAAAGACTAGAGTATACAAATGAGTTTTAAGATGGGACTTAAATGCTTCTACTGAGGTAGCATCTCTAATTGTTACCGGGAGGGCATTCCATAGTACTGGAGCCCGAATAGAAAACGCTCTATAGTCCGCAGACTTTTTTTGGGCTCTGGGAATCACTAATAAGCCGGAATTCTTTGAACGCAGATTTCTTGCCGGGACATATGGTACAATACAATCGACAAGATAGGACGGAGCTAGACCGTGTAGTATTTTATATATATTTTATTTTTACATTAAAAAGTCACAAATCATATTGTCATGTCTTTTGATCAAGTTTTGTTTGGCTATGTTCTGTTTGGTTTTTGGACTCTTTTAGTTTCTGTTTACGCTCCATTGTTTTTGTCACCATAGAAACCCATTAGTTTTCACCTGATTCATTTGAACTCACGCACCTGTCGCCAATCATGTCACTATTATTTTAGCCTGTCATTTTCTGTTGGTCGGCCTGGCGACATTACCCTTGTCACTCATGCTTGTATTCCATGCTCGTTTCCATGCTTTTCCCAAGTAAGTTTTTATTTATTCATGTCACGTTTAGCAGTTCTTTTGTTTCATGTCCATAGTCTATGTTAAGTGTAAGTTTTTGTTCTTCAGCCAGTTTTGTGTCTCCGCCTTGTGCGCGCCTTTTGTTTGGTACTTTTTAGTAAGAGATTAAATCATGGGTGTCAAACTCTGGCCCGCGGGCCAAATTTGGCCCGCCGTGTAATTTCACTTGGCCCTTGAGGCGATATCAAATTAACACTAGAGCTGGCCCACCGATTATATTCAGCGGCGGTGCCGCGGTAATACCGCATTCATCGCTAATTCTCATACTTGCCAACCCTCCCGGGAGACTCTGAAACTTCAGTGCCCCTCCCAAAAATCGTCACGTCCACTTTTCACCCAGTCTAGCGAATGCTGGCCTAGTCACATAATATGTGCGGCTTCAGCATGCACTCACACGTGAATGCAAAGCGTACTTGGCCAACAGCGATACAGGTTACGCTGACGGTGCTCGTATAAATAACTTTAACACTGTTAGAAAAATGCGCCACACTGTGAATCCACACCAAACAAGAATGACAAACACATTTCGGGAGAACATCCGCACCGTAACACAACATAAACACAACAAAACAAATACCCAGAATCCCACATATTTTGTGATCGGGCCGGCACGTTGTTGGAATGGATGAAAAGCAGACGTGACGACAGCTCGTGGAGGACGATAAACACAGTGCCATTAAAGCACGCCCCCAAGACTGTGGTCCGGGTGGACTACGAGGTATAATGACTGATGAACAACTTCGTTCGATAATGAAAGATGCCTCAGCTCAAAGCCTGAGCCCCGACATTAATGAACTAGCATCCAAGAAAAGATGTCAGGTATCTGGCTTGGGCACATCAGATTAGATCAGTGTGTTGCAAACTGAGCAGTTTAAAGTCCTGAATGGTTGGTTTATTCATTATTTTATTTTCAAATGTATTAGCCTGTGGAAAAAGTTATGTTGATATTTACCTCAAAAGGCTGCAAATAGAAAAGAGGCATTACATTTTTATTTAAATTGTATTTGATATGCCATTGATATTTTTTAATTATTATTATTATTATTATTTGAAACTCGATTTTGCATGTCAGTATAAAGTTATATAAGCTTTGCTTGTTCAATATATAATGCAAAACTTGTTTGGGTCCCTATTAAAAGGTTAATTTGTTCAACCTTGGCCCGCGGCTTTGTTCAGTTTTAAATTTTGGCCCACTCTGTATTTGAGTTTGACACCCCTGGATCATCCGATGTCCAGTCTGGTTCGCTTGCACCACGGGAAAACAATCCACACAGGAAACTGCTCCATAGTCCAAGTCATGACACATATACTCTGTAATTAACAAACCCTAACCCAGATTTCAGTGTGCCTGATATTGAACTAATGACACAAGCATCTTGACTTTGGACACACTGCATACGAGCGAATGAAGCGCATACTTACTCAACAGCCATACATGTCACACTAAGGGTGGCAGTATGAACAATGCCAATACTGTCATAAATATGTGCCATATAGTGAAACCACAGTAAACAACTACGACAAACACATTTTGGAAGAATATTTGCACGGCAACACAACATAAACACTACAGATTCCCAGAATTCCCTGCAGCACCAACTCTTCCGGGATGCTACAATTTAAACAAATGCCATTGGTGGATCCACACCTAACATCCACTGTAATGATACCACGTACAATAGCGGATCTAGTCGGTACTACTCTGCTTACGTCAATATTTTTTAATCTTCTTTCGTTTTTTTTAATTTTATTTATATTATGTTTATAAACTCAGGAAATATGTCCATGGACACATGAGGACGTTGAATGTGACCAATGTATGATCCTGTAACTACAAAGTATTTGGTATCGGATTGATACCCAAATTTGTGGTATCATCCAAAACTAATGTAAAGTTTCCAAACAACAGAAGAATAAGTGATTATTACATTTTAACAGAAGTGTAGACAGAACATGTTAAAAGAGAAAGTAAGCAGATATTAACAGTAAATGAACAAGTAGATTAATAATTCATGTTCTACTACTTGTCCCACATAATGTTGACAAAATAATAGAATGATAAATGACACAATATGTTACTGCATACGTCAGCAGCTAAATTAGGAGCCTTTGTTTGTTTACTTACTAATAAAAGACAAGTAGTCTTGTATGTGCACAATTTTTGCAAAAATAAACATATGTTTAATGTATCGTAAGATTGTTTTGTTAAAATAAAGCCAATAGTGACATTTTTTGTGGTCCCCTTTATTTAGAAAAGTACCGAAATACTTTTGGTACCGGTACCAAAATATTGGTATCGGGACAACACTAATACACACACACCGAGCACCCACTGGCAGAAATGTAGATTGGCGCATATGCCGGCAATTACAGTTCAGGGAGCTCTTACAAGCTCAAAACTGGGACTAGCAGTATTTTATCAGAATCAGAATCAGAAACACTTTATTAATCCCCGAGGGGAAATTAAGATTTTCAACTAAATCTCATTCAAGAGCAGACAAACATTATATGGAGACATAACAGGATCGCTGACGGGTCTGCCAACTTCCGGCGCCCCCTACAAGAAAGGTAAGAAATAGGTAAACGCTGGTGGGGGGTGAGAAAAAAAAATCAGTCTAAGCCTGGGCCCCTGGAGAGGGGTCCAGACTGAGGCCAATGAGGAAAAAAACTCATAGCCATAGCACACATAAGCATGTGTGTAAGAGTGAAACATGAATGAATGGATTTTTTTCAAATGAAATTAGTTTATTTCGGTCTAATAATCAACCATTTTGTGTGATCAATTTAACAGCACAAAATATACATATTAGCAATCATATATACACACATACACACACCCAAAAAATATATATATATTATATTTGCCTATCCGATAGATTCACTGAAAATTAGATTGCAAGCTACACGGCAAAAGTAGCTTGCTACATCAAAGATACATTTAATGGCATTCATATCTATAAGCCCACATGTATAATATCAATGTTAATGTAACTGAGAGTATACAAATGGATCTAATAAGGGTCCATTACTATTAACTATCTGTCATTTAGCTGGGGACACCCTACAACTACCTCTGGGGGTCCCCGCACCCCACTGAATGTATTTATTTAGTTTGCGTTTTCTTTGGCCAACCCTTATAATGTTATTAATTTTCTCTACCTACAGTAAAAAAAAACATCATCTATTAACATCTTGACAAAAAAAAATACAATGACTTGTGTGTTGTTTGGGAACAGTTGGCATACTTGCCAACCTTGAGACCTCCGATTTCGGGAGGTGGGGTGGGGTGGGGCGGGGCGTGCTTGGGGCGGGGGCGTGGTTGGGGGCGTGGGTAAGAGGGGGGGAGTATATTTACAGCTAGAATTCACCAAGTCAAGTATTTCATATATATATATATATATATATATATATATATATATATATATATATATATATATATATAAGAAATACTTGACTTTCAGTTAATTCTAGCTATATATATATATATATATATATATATATATATATATATATATATATATATATATATATATATGTATATATGTATATATATATATTTTATTATATATATATATATATATATATATATATATATATATATATATATATATATATATATATATATATATATATATATATATATATACATATATATATATAAATAAGAGAAATACTTGAATTTCTGTGTTCATTTATTTACACATATAGACACACATAACACTCATCTACTCATTGTTGAGTTAAGGGTTGAATTGTCCATCCTTGTTCTATTCTCTGTCACTATTTTTCTAACCATGCTGAACACCCTCTCTGATGATGCATTCTGATTCGTCTCCTTGTTGTGTGCGCAGTCGTGCACTCTTTAAAAGCCATAGATGTTATTGTCACATATGCATGTACAGTAGATGGCAGTATTGTCCTGTTTAAGAGTGTCACAACATTGCTGTTTACGGCAGACGAACTGCTTTACGGTAGACGAAAACGTGACTGCTGTTGTTGTGTGTTGCTGCCGCGCTGGGAGGACGTTAATGAAACTGCCTAACAATAATAAACCCACATAAGAAACCAAGAACTCGCCCTCCATCATTTTACAGTTATAACGTCATTGGGCAGGCACGCTGTTTTATTGTGGGAAAGCGGACGTGAAAACAGGCTGTCGACACGTCACTCAGGTCCGCCTGAATTTCGGGAGATTTTCGGGAGAGAATTTGTCCAGGGAAGTTTTCGGGAGAGGCGCTTTCGGGAGTCTCCCGGAAAATCCGGGAGGGTTGGCAAGTATGACAGTTGGTAATGGTAACTCAACTCACCTTAAGTGTGTTCCTAAATTTGTGTTGGATATCTTAGAAGCAGAGAGAAGTTATGATTTTGGTTTACAGAGTTTTACAAACAACTAAAAACTAAGGTTTTAGGCATTGTTTTCTCTAAACGCATACACGTGTCTAAATACGGTCAAGCACACGCATTATTGTGGGTTTACTGGACGTCATCTTCATCACAAAAGAAAACAATCTAATCTGCCATTTTCAAGTATGTTTATGTTTTAATTTTGAGTCATCAGCTTGAAGCGTCCCTTTGTCTCCGACTCCCTCACTGACATGTGACATGAGTGCGTGTCTGTTATGATTTTGCTTACGAGTTTTGATGACCCGCCTCTGATTGGCCAGTCCGTAATGTTTTGCCTTAACCTCAGCGAATTGTGACTCATCATAGAAAACCAACCAATCATCAGGGATTTTCTCTGTATGTATGGATGTTCTCATTTTTTTTTTGGTCTGAATTTACAATCCATTTTCTCTCTTTGTAGCTTTGATGTAAGCTACCTAGCTACATGGGTCCAAAAGTAGCTGAGCTACAGGAAAAGCTACTCGTTAAAGGAGTAGCTATGCTACCGCCAAGCTCCTGGAAAATGTAGTTAAGCTACGTAGCTTAGTTACATGTAGCCCATCACTGAGCATTGCCTTGGAATCAGGCCCGGCCCTAACCAATCTGGCGCCCTAGGCAAGATTTTAGGTGGCGCCCCCCCACATCGGCAGTGAAGTGTATATACTCACAAGAAACCGGATAGCTTTGTCTTTGACCTTTTTTTTACTTAAAGAAAGCAAATTAACAATCAGAATAGTTAACAAGATAAAAAAAAAATATGAATAAATAAATGAATGCAAAAATGAATATATGAAATACAATATTTTTTACATACATATTGCTTAATTAACATTAATGATGTGCACTTTAACAACTAGGCTTACAACTATACCTAATATATAAAGGGGTGGAAAAGTGACTATTACCTGCAGGGCAAACATTAGCTAACCAGAAGGCAATAACAATGTAAACAAAAAACACCTGCTTAAAAGATCTAATACAAATGTCCCTGAGGTATGTAAGGTGGGAGTACTGTAATTACCTAACGTTACATTATTATTTTCCATAACAATTTAGCCCCCTCCACCATATTAACCCGACGTTAAAACAGAACTAGCTATTTATTGATTAGCAATTGCCGAATCATGTAACATTAGCTTAATGCTAAAAAGCCAGGTTACTATCACATTCTGTAACAGACAAATAATTTCATGTAGGCTAACGTTACCTACCTGCTACCTCTGTCTTTTTCTCGTTTCTCCTCCTCTTCTTTTCTCTTTTTTCTTCCCTGGGCACCTGACAGTTTTGGCCGTTTTGACATCTTGTGTTGATTTTTTGATGTGGTGACGTCCAAAAAGAGTCTTGATACGGGAAGGGAGGGGTGGGGGGTGGGGGGGGGGGGGTAATGTTGTAACAAATAATATTTCTATTATATAGGCTTTACTTTGCATTTTAATTAACGTGGGATTATTTTTTGTATTTAGAAATAATAGTACCAACTTTTTTTTTTTTCTCCAACATTTGTGGCACTGGCGTGGCGCCCCCTGATGGACGGCGCCCTTAGAATTTGCCTATACGGCCTATGCCACGGGCCGGCCCTGCTTGGAATTTGTTGAAATGGTAAAATGTTCAAAGACAAAAACACCTTGACATATTTTGGGCCAGGTGATCAAAAATGACCTGTTGAATCTTAAAGACCTGATACAAGGTTGAGAAGTGTTGTACTCTTGATAGCTCTAAGACAGTGGTTCTTAACCTTGTTGGAGGAACCGAAACCCACCAGTTTCATATGCCCATTCACCGAACCCTTCTTTAGTGAAAAATAAAATGTTTTTTTTTTCAAATTCAAAACAAAGTTATATGTTTTTGGTAACACTTTAGTATGGGGACCATATTCTAAGTAACAAAGACTTAATTTAGAGTTATTTGGTTAGGGTTAGGGTTAGGGTTAGAGCAGTGGTTCTTAACCTGGGGGTTCAGCAGAGCCTCCGCCACGGAGGTAAAGACACATCCGACTTATCGTGTAAATAAAAACTCCCTATCAGCGTATTATGGATACCCCCAAACAATTCTCTCTTATTTTCCATCTGATTTGCAGGTTTTTTGATTGATGGATTGAAACTTTTACTAGCAGATTGCAAAGGAAGAGAATACATTATATGAAACAGTACAGTACATATTCCGTACAGTTGACCACTAAATGGTAACAACCGAATACGTTTTTCAACTTGTTAAAGTCGGGGTCCACATTAATCAATTCATGGTAATGTGTGTAATTTGTTGTGAGTTCATGAACTGTGTTGGTTTTGTTCTTTGAACAAGGTGATGTTCATGCACGGTTCATTTTGTGCACCAGTAAAAAAACATAACTTTTTCTTGAATTTGAAAAAAAAAACATTTTATTTTTCACTAAAGAAGGGTTCGGTGAATGCGCATATGAAACTGGTGGGGTTCGGTACCTCCAACAAGGTTAAGAACCACTGGGTTAGAGGGTTAGGGCAGGGGGAAGAGGGTTAGGGTTATAATAAGGCCATGTCGAATAAGGCATTAATAAGTACTTAATAATGACTAGTTAAGAGCCAATATGTTACTAATTTGCATGTTAAGAAACAACTAATTATTGGTGAATATTTTCACCATACATGTTTCATTACTGGTGCACAAAATGAACCGTGCATGAACATCGCCTTGTTCAAAGAACAAAACCAACATAGTGCATAAACTCACAACAAATTACACACCTGCAAATCAGTGTGACTTCTGCGGTTGCCGTATCCGTAATACGCCGATAGGGAGAAGTTTTTGTTTACACGATGAGTCGGGTGTGTTTTGACCTCCGCCGAACCCCTGAGCCCGACTCACCGAACCCCTAGGTGTCAGGACTTGGTCCGGGGTGTTTGCTTTTCCAGGATGCAACGGAAAATTGGCACGGGCGAGACGGGAATTAAGGTACATATTTTTATTGAAACACTAGAACTAACTATAAATACAAAAAAAAAGGATCAAACAAAAAGCGCGCACAGTGGCGGAGAATAAACTATGAACACTTAAACAAAAACATTAACTGTGGCTTGATAAACAAAAACTTACTGTGACAAGGGACATGAAGCAGGATCATAGAGGAGTGTGCAGAAGCATATATGGGTTGCGGTATGGGGTGCGAGGTCGTCAGAAAAACAAACTGAAAAACACTGAACTTAAATACTATGGACATGATTAGTGAAAGCAGGTGCGTGACTCAAAACGTGAAACAGGTGCGTGACGTGACAGGTGAAAACTAATGGTTGCTATGGTGACCAGACAAGGGAGTGAAAAGACAGAAACTAAACAACAACATGACTTAAAACAAAAACATGATTACACAGACATGACACTAGAGTTCGATCGAACCCAGGTTAAGAACCACTGCTCTAAGAGATTTGGTGTTTGCAATATTTTGGAGGATTATTAATTTTTTATGAATGTAAGTTCTCGCAAGCTCCGTTATGAACCTTATTCTTTCTGAAAATTCCGTGACTGCGTGGGTTCAATCAAACAATTAATGTTTATTTATATAGCCCTTAATCACGAGTGTCTCAAAGGGCTGCACAAGCCACAACGACATCCTCGGCTCAGATCCCACATCAGGGCAAGGAAAAACTCAACCCAATGGGACAATGAGAAACCTTGGAGTGGACCGCAGATGTGGGGACCCCGGTTCCCTCCGGGTACTCCGGCTTCCTCCCACCTCCAAAGACATGCACCTGGGGATAGGTTGATTGGCAACACTAAATTGGCCCTAGTGTGTGAATGTGAGTGTGAATGTTGTCTGTCTATCTGTGTTGGTCATGTGATGAGCTGGCGACTTGTCCAGGGTGTACAGCGCCTTCCGCTTAAATGCAACTGAGATAGACTGCAGCACCCTCAGCGACCCTGAACAGGACAATCTGTAGAAAACTGATGGATGGATGGAATTAGAAGGCGAGTGATGACAGGTGAATCTAAGGTGACGTCAAGGTTCAATCAAAATTGATGAGGATGTCTTGAGCTCTTGAACTTTTTACTAATACAGGACCAAACTTGAAAAATTGCTAATATTTTCACAATGATTGTGATGTTTACTAGTTCATGTAAGGGAAATGTACCAAACTTGAGCAGCTGTTTTTTTTTTTTGCTCAGGGCGCCATAAAATTAATTGGGAGCTGAAGCTTGAGCCACTTTAAGTTCAAATGTGCCAACAAGTATCCTGGTTTTGGACGATTTTCTCTTAGGGTGATTCCTCCAAAAAACGCGAGCACATCAACCCAGTCCTGGCCTCACTCCACTGGCTCCCTGTCCGTCACCGCATTGATTTTAAATTACTTTTAATTGTTTTTAAATCCCTAAATGGTCTGGCCCCACAATACCTGACCGAGCTCCTGCATCATCATACCTCGTCTAGAGCCCTAAGGTCAGCTGACCAAATGCTGTTGGCGGTCCCCAGATCCAGGCTAAAGACCAGAGGGGACAGAGCCTTTTCCGTTGCCAACCCTAAGCTCTGGAACAGCCACATTAGGTCAGCCCAGAGTCTGGGGGTCTTCAAAACTCTTCTCAAGACCTATCTATTCTCTCTGGTCTTTGACCTGAGCTGAGTCCGCCCACTCGGCCACCATTTCTAGCCCCCCCCCACCCCCTTCGCTTTAGTTTTATTATTATTATTATTTTTATTTTTATTTGGCAAATGTTTACTTTTTATTCGACCCCTTTTACCTTATTGTTTTTGCTCATTCATTGTTTACGTTCTTTGTTAGTTTTGTTTTGTTTCTGTTTTTTTGCTCTATGCTTTTTTTAACCTGTAAAGCACTTTGGTTCAATTTAAAAGTTGTAGTAAACGTGCTATATAAATAAAGTTGACTTGACTTGACTTGACATGAGAACGATACCATCTGAACTCTGGGACTATAGCTTGCATCTTTGGTCCGTGTTGGAAAATCCCAAAACTTTGGCAGTTAAGATCGGTACGGATCTCTCCCTTGCACAATATGTAGACTGAATCAGAGAACTAAACCTTTAGACGGCATCTCACCAACTGACTCTACTACTTTTAAAGCAGGAAGGGTAAATGGCTAAAGACCTACAAGCAGGATGATTACCCTCCTCTGGGCAGGATCAGAGGTACCGAGCCCCGAGTAATGATACCTCCGTTAAAGCTTTTAAAAACCAAGATGAATTAATCACAGTTTTGGGTCCTCAATGCCTGAAATATTTACATTGGCAAAGAGAACCAAATGGGAGGTTTACAAATCCTCCATTGCGCCTTTTCTTAAAAGTAACATTAAGTTCAGATGATTCATGAGCGATGATGAGGTCATGTTGAGATGATTGCAGAGGATTATGTGTGGAGGGCTTCCATTCAAAGTAAAAGCACTGAACAACAGTGTCTTTTGTCTTTAGTTGATATTGCATATTGTATCTTGCTCATTTATTACCGTGATAAATTTTAAATGTGCTTTATAAATAAAGTTGATTTGATTTGATTTGATATACTGTAATATTGAAATGTTTTTGATTAGGTTAAATGATTCCAGTATTGAACTGCACATAAGTTACAAGAAGTCAGATTTAGAGACAATATTTGTGTGTAACAGTACAATGATTTATGCAATAAATGATCGAGGGACAAACAGTCACAACATACAGGTAAAAGCCAGTAAATTAGAATATTTTGAAAAACTTGATTTATTTCAGTAATTGGATTCAAAAGGTGTAACTTGTACATTATATTTATTCATTGCACACAGACTGATGCATTCAAATGTTTATTTCATTTAATTTTGATGATTTGAAGTGGCAACAAATGAAAATCCAAAATTCTGTGTGTCACAAAATTAGAATATTACTTAAGGCTAATACAAAAAAGGGATTTTTAGAAATGTTGGCCAACTGAAAAGTATGAAAATGAAAAATATGAGCATGTACAATACTCAATACTTGGTTGGAGCTCCTTTTGCCTCAATTACTGCGTTAATGCGGCGTGGCATGGAGTCGATGAGTTTCTGGCACTGCTCAGGTGTTATGAGAGCCCAGGTTGCTCTGATAGTGGCCTTCAACTCTTCTGCGTTTTTGGGTCTGGCATTCTGCATCTTCCTTTTCACAATACCCCACAGATTTTCTATGGGGCTAAGGTCAGGGGAGTTGGCGGGCCAATTTAGAACAGAAATACCATGGTCCGTAAACCAGGCACGGGTAGATTTTGCGCTGTGTGCAGGCGCCAAGTCCTGTTGGAAATTGAAATCTCCATCTCCATAGAGCAGGTCAGCAGCAGGAAGCATGAAGTGCTCTAAAACTTGCTGGTAGACGGCTGCGTTGACCCTGGATCTCAGGAAACAGAGTGGACCGACACCAGCAGATGACATGGCACCCCAAACCATCACCCAACCATGCAAATTTTGCATTTCCTTTGGAAATTGAGGTCCCAGAGTCTGGAGGAAGACAGGAGAGGCACAGGATCCACGTTGCCTGAAGTCTAGTGTAAAGTTTGCATGGTTGGGTGATGGTTTGGGGTGCCATGTCATCTGCTGGTGTCGGTCCACTCTGTTTCCTGAGATCCAGGGTCAACGCAGCCGTCTACCAGCAAGTTTTAGAGCACTTCATGCTTCCTGCTGCTGACCTGCTCTATGGAGATGGAGATTTCAAGTTCCAACAGGACTTGGCGCCTGCACACAGCGCAAAATCTACCCGTGCCTGGTTTACGGACCATGGTATTTCTGTTCTAAATTGGCCCGCCAACTCCCCTGACCTTAGCCCCATAGAAAATCTGTGGGGTATTGTGAAAAGGAAGATGCAGAATGCCAGACCCAAAAACGCAGAAGAGTTGAAGGCCACTATCAGAGCAACCTGGGCTCTCATAACACCTGAGCAGTGCCAGAAACTCATCGACTCCATGCCACGCCGCATTAACGCAGTAATTGAGGCAAAAGGAGCTCCAACCAAGTATTGAGTATTGTACATGCTCATATTTTTCATTTTCATACTTTTCAGTTGGCCAACATTTCTAAAAATCCCTTTTTTGTATTAGCCTTAAGTAATATTCTAATTTTGTGACACACGGAATTTTGGATTTTCATTTGTTGCCACTTCAAATCATCAAAATTAAATGAAATAAACATTTGAATGCATCAGTCTGTGTGCAATGAATAAATATAATGTACAAGTTACACCTTTTGAATGCAATTACTGAAATAAATCAAGTTTTTCAAAATATTCTAATTTACTGGCTTTTACCTGTATACCGTATTTTCTGGGCTATAGGGCACACCGGATTATAAGGCGCACTGCCGATGAATGGTCTATTTTTGCTCTTTTTTCATATATAAGGCACACCGGATTACAGGGCGCATTAAAAGAGTCATATTATTATTATATTTTTCTAAATGTAAAAGACTTCCTTGTGGTCTACATCAGTGTTTTTCAACCACTGTGCCGCGGCACACTAGTGTGCCGTGAGATACAGTGTGGTGTGCCGTGGGAGATGATCTAATTTCACATATTTGGGTTAAAAATATTTTTTGCAAACCAGTAATTATAGTCTGCAAATGATGTGTTGTTGTTGAGTGTCGGTGCTGTCCAGAGCTCGGCAGAGTAACCGTGTAATACTCTTCCATATCAGTAGGTGGCAGCCGGTAGCTAATTGTTTTGTAAAGGCAGGTAAAAAGGTGTCTTATGCTTAAACCAAAAATAAACAAAAGGTGAGTGCCGCTAAGAAAAGGCATTGAAGCTTAGGGAGGGCTATGCAGAACGAAAGTAAAACTGAACTGGCTACAAAGTAAACAAAAACAGAATGCTGGACGACAGCAAAGACTTACTGTGGAGCAATGACGGCGTCCACAATGTACATCCGAACATGACATGACTATCAACAATGTCCCCACAAAGAAGGATAAAAATAACTGAAATATTCTTGATTGCTAAAACAAAGTAGATGCGGGAAATATAAGACATGAAACTGCTACAGGAAAATACCAAAAAAAAGAGAAAAAGCCACCAAAATAGGAGCGCAAGACAAGAACTAAAACACTACACACAGGAAAACAGCAAAAAACTCCAAATAAGTCAGGGGGTGATGTGACAGGTAGTGACAGTACACCTACTTTGAGACAAGAGCTATAGTGATGCATGGTTGGTTATGGTTTGAATTAATATCCAACAATTGCGACAACAACTTTTTACTGTCAACTGAGTTTATGATTTCTGCTGGTGGTGTGCCTCCGGATTTTTTCAACGCAAAAAATGTGCCTTGGCTCAAAAAAGCTTGAAAAACACTGGTCTACATAACATGTAATGGTGGTTCTTTGGTCAAAATGTTGCATAGATTGTGTTTTACAGATCATCTTCAAGCGGCTTTCTGACAGTCTCTTCCGGATGCGCCGTTTTGTGGTCGGTCTTATTTACGTGGCTCACCTTCGACAGCGTCTTCTCCCCGTCATCTTTGTTGTAGCGGTGTAGGGTGCAAGGGCGGGAGTGGAAGAAGTGTCAAAAGATGGCGCTAACTCTTTTAATGACATTCAGACTTTACTTTAATCAATAACGGAGCAGCATCTCCTCATCCGGAAACAACAACACCGAAAATGAGTCCCGTGAAAAACCATCCGACCGTAACTCTCCAATAACTAAAGTTTGTGGGTGAATAATGTAAACTCACTACACCGGTATGTTTTAGCGCTTTCATGGCGAGTTTACTGGCAGATATAAGTGAGAACTTTACACTACTTTATATTAGAAATGGCAACAGTGGAGGATGAATGTCCCATAACAAGAAGATAGAGAAAAAGAAGAAGCTTATCGACTACGGTGTCAGGAAGGACTACAAAGGCGGAGGCGCGCAATTTTTCCGGATTTATGCAGATCCCAAATACAGATCAGCAGGTACCAGAAGGTAAGAAAAGTTGGTTTTGCATAATATTGCGAAACAAAATGCCAGATAATATGTCTTACATACACCATAATAATACTCGTATGTTGAAGCACATCAAGCGGTGCGGCTTCATAGCTTAGCAAAGTCGTACTAAAACATTTTGATAGAAGCAGCCTAAGCTTTATTGGGTTTTATCATGATGTCGTGGCACAGCCATATTTGCATAAATTAAAAATAGCTGACTAAATTTTTACCATATATGGATAATCCGCTGATGTCCCACTTGAACAAAACATCACACTTAGAACATTTCCAAACAGACTGTCTGGAGGAAGTTTAATTGAAGGCAAGATTGTTTTATAAACATCTCTGCAAGGCCTCAACGGTTTGATTTCACATGTTTGGGACTTACGCAGATCCCAAATACACCAAAGCAGGTACAAATATGTATGAAAAGCTGGTTTTGCATGATAGAGCCCCTTTAAAAAATTACAACAAAATTGGTTTTAGGTACAACCCCCAAACAGAACAGGGAGACTGATGAGGAAAAAAGGTAAACGTGGGGGGAGGAACGGCATAAAAAGCCCAGTTTGAGACCAGGAAATAAAAAACGAATCAATAAAACGTAAGACTAAGTTAAAGGGGAACATTATCACCAGACCTATGTAAGCGTCAATATATACCTTGATGTTGCAGAAAAAAGACTATACATTTTTTTAACCGATTTCCGAACTCTAAATGGGTGAATTTTGGCGAATTAAACGCCTTTCTATTATTCGCTCTCGGAGCGATGACGTCACATCGGGAAGCAATCCGCCATTTTCTCAAACACATTACAAACACCGAGTCAAATCAGCTCTGTTATTTTCCGTTTTTTCGACTGTTTTCCGTACCTTGGAGACATCATGCCTCGTTGGTGTGTTGTCGGAAGGTGTAACAACATGAACGGGGACGGATTCAAGTTGCACCAGTGGCCCAAAGATGCGAAAGTGGCAAGAAATTGGACGTTTGTTCAGCACACTTTACCGACGAAAGCTATGCTACGACAGAGATGGCAAGAATGTGTGGATATCCTGCGACACTCAAAGCAGATGCATTTCCAACGATAAAGTCAAAGAAATCTGCTGCCAGACCCCCATTGAATCTGCCGGAGTGTGTGAGCAATTCAGGGACAAAGGACCTTGGTAGCACGGCAAGCAATGGCGGCAGTTTGTTCCCGCAGACGAGCGAGCTAAACCCCCTGGATGTCTTGGCTCACACCGTCCCTTATGCCACCGAAGATGATCAAGAGAAGAATATCGACCCTAGCTTCCCTGGCCTGCTGACATCAACTCCAAAACTGGACAGATCAGCTTTCAGGAAAAGAGAGCGGATGAGGGTATGTCTACAGAATATATTAACTGATGAAAATTGGGCTGTCTGCACTCGCAAAGTGCATGTTGTTGCCAAATGTATTTCATATTGTTACGGCTCAGGCTCCTGCCAACGCCGCTCATCCGTCTGTGCGCACCTCGGGACACGCCCACGGGTGCGCACATCCAGGGACGCGCCGCGCGCGTCTCCGCCCTGCTGCAGCCACCAGCTGCAATCACTCGCTGGCAATCTGCACACCTGCGACTGATCAGAGCGAGATCAATAAAGGACCAGTGGACCCAAGGATCGTCGCGGGAACTTAGTTTTCTCATGGTGTACCTGCCTTCCCGAGTCTTCCCTCCTCGAGATCTCCCGTTGTTTCCCCGGTGTTTTTGGACTGCCTTCTTCGTTTCCCGACTCCTCACTCGCCCCTGGACTCTGACGTCTCTCTCTGCCCCACGGACCCCTCGCTGATCTTGGACCCCTTTTGCCTTGCCCTCTTTGGACTTGTCTGCCCTTTTTCTCATCAACACTTGGTAACACACTTCAGATATCTACACACATAGTCTTACAACACACACACTCTTGTATTTTAGTCACACACTCTATTTCTATAGTTTAGTTGTATTGTTTATTATTATATATATTTATTATATATAATAAATTATTGTATATACTGCCCCCTGGTGTCTGAGCCGTCACCTCCTCTCAGTAAACATAACACATATGCTGTAAACCTAGTTCATAGTTGTTAGTTTCCTTTAATGCCAAACAAACACATACCAATCGTTGGTTAGAAGGCGATCGCCGAATTCGTCCTCGCTTTCTCCCGTGTCGCTGGCTGTCGTGTCGTTTTCGTCGGTTTCGCTTGCATACGGTTCAAACCGATATGGCTCAGTAGCTTCAGTTTCTTCTTCAATTTCGTTTTCGCTACCTGCCTCCACACTACAACCATCCGTTTCAATACATGCGTAATCCGTTGAATCGCTTAAGCCGCTGAAATCCGAGTCTGAATCCGAGCTAATGTCGCTATAGCTTGCTGTTCTATGCGCCATGTTTGTTTATGTTGGCATCACTATGTGATGTCACAGGAAAATGGACGGGTGTATATAACGATGGTTAAAATCAGGCACTTTGAAGCTTTTTTTAGGGATATTGCGTGATGGGTAAAATTTTGAAAAAAAACTTCGAAAAATAAAATAAGCCACAGGGAACTGATTTTTAATGGTTTTAACCCTTCTGAAATTGTGATAATGTTCCCCTTTAAGGGAACCCTGCGCTAAAATAGATTAGAAAGAGCAACACAAATCAAGTTGTTGTTCTTTGCAAATGTAACTGAAATGTTTTTCAAAACTTTTTCCCACTCTTGCCTGCACCTCCTTCGCCTGTGTCTTCTTCTTCTTCTTCTTCTTCTTCTTCTTCTACCTGTCTGCCATCATCA